>NW_028125190.1:0-155000 GCF_965194825.1 Balaenoptera physalus
TGCTGATCTCAACGAATCGGGCTGCACATCCCTGAATCCTAGGGGTAGGGCAGTTCTGAGCCAAAGTGCCACCTAAGGAAAGAAAGCAGAGTTTTCAGCCTGGGAAGCAGGGCCTCAAGTAAGTCTGCCAACAGAGTGCCCTCCTTTATAGCCAGCTGAGGAATTCTGGCAAGGCTGAATCTACCCGCTTACAACGAAATGTTTCACTTTAGAAAAGGAGATTATGCTACCAAAGGCCAGTAGCCCCTCTCCTTCAGAATCCTGTTTCTCTTTAGACTAGGGAAAGACAGCATGCTCCCCAGCTTACAACGGCTATTTTCCCAGTTGGGTTCCTCCATAAAAGAGCCAGAAGGGCTGATCTCAAGTAATCGAGCTGCACATCCGTGAACCCTTGGGGTAGGGCAGTTCTGAGCCAAAGTGCCACCTAAGGAAAGAAAGCAGAGTTTTCAGCCTGGGAAGCATGGCCTCAAGTAAGTCTGCCATCAGAGTGCCCTCCTTTAGAGCCAGCTGAGAAAATGTGGCAAGGCTTAATATACCCGCTTACAACGAAATGTTTCACTTCAGATAAGGAGATTATGCTACCAAACGCCAGCAGCCCCTCTCCCTCAGAGTCCTGTTTCTGTGTAGACTAGGGAAAGACACCATGGTTCCCAGCTAGAACGGCTCTTTTACCAGTTGGTTTTATCCAAAAAAGAGCCAGAAGGGCTGATCTCAACTAATCGGGCTGCACATCCCTGAATCGTAGGGGTAGGGCAGTTCTGAGCCAATGTGCCACCTAAGGAAAGAAAGCAGAGTTTTCAGCCTGGGAAGCAGGGCCTCAAGTAAGTCTGCCAACAGAGTGCCCTCCTTTATAGCCAGCTGAGGAATTCTGGCAAGGCTGAATCTACCCGCTTACAACGAAATGTTTCACTTTAGAAAAGGAGATTATGCTACCAAACGCCAGCAGCCCCTCTCCTTCAGAATCCTGTTTCTCTTTAGACTAGGGAAAGACAGCATGGTCCCCAGCTTACAACGGCTCTTTTCCCAGTTGGGTTCCTCCATAAAAGAGCCAGAAGGGCTGATCTCAAGTAATCGAGCTGCACATCCGTGAACCCTTGGGGTAGGGCAGTTCTGAGCCAAAGTGCCACCTAAGGAAAGAAAGCAGAGTTTTCAGCCTGGGAAGCAGGGCCTCAAGTAAGTCTGCCAACAGAGTGCCCTCCTTTAGAGCCAGCTGAGAAATTCTGGCAAGGCTGAATCTACCCGCTTACAACGAAATGTTTCTCTTCAGAATAGCAGATGTTGCTACCAAACGCCAGCAGCTACTCTCCCTCAGAGTGCTGTTTCTGTGTACACTAGGAAAAGACACTATGGTCCGCAGCTTAGAACGGGTCTTTTCCCAGTTGGTTTCCTCCATGAAAGAGTCAGAATGGCTGATCTCAAAAAATCGGCCTGCACATCCCTGAATACTTGGGGTAGGGGAGTTCTGAACCAATGTGCCACCTAAGGAATGAAAGCAAAATTTTCAGCCTGGGAACCAGGGCCTCAAGTAAGTCTGCCAAAAGAGTGCCCTCTTTTAGAGCCAGCTGAGAAAATATGGCCAGGCTGAATCTTCCCGCTTACAACGAAATCTTTCACTTCAGAGTAGGAGATTTTGTTACCAAACTCCAGGAGCCCCTTTCCCTCAAAGTGCTGTTACTGGGTAGACTAGGGAAAGACACCATGGTCCCCAGCTTAGAACGGCTCTTTTCACTGTTGGTTTCCCCCATGAAAGAGCCAGACGTGCTGATCTCAAATAATCGGGCTGCACATCCCTGAATCCTAGGGGTAGGGCAGTTCTGAGCCAATGTGCCACCTACGGAAAGAAAGCCGAGTTTTCAGCTTGGGAAGCAGGGCCTCAGGTAAGTCTGCCAACAGAATGCCCTCCTTTATAGCCAGCTGAGGAATTCTGGCAAGGCTGAATCTACCCGCTTACAATGAAATGTTTCTCTTCAGAATAGCAGATGTTGCTACTAAAAGCCACCAACTCCTCTCCCTGAGAATGCTGTTTCTGTGTACACTAGGGAAAGACACTATGGTCCACAGCTTAGAACGGGTCTTTTCCCAGTTGGTTTTATCCATGAAAGAGCCAGAAGGGCTGATCTCATGTAATCGGGCTGCACATCCGTGAACCCTTGGGGTAGGGCAGTTCTGAGCCAATGTGCCACCTAAGGAAAGAAAGCAGAGTTTTCAGCCTGGGAAGCAGGGCCTCAAGTAAGTTAGACAACAGAGTGCCCTCCTTTATAGCCAGCTGAGAAAATGAGGAAAGGCTGAATCTACCCGCTTACAGCGAAATGTTTCTCTTCAGAATAGCAGATGTTTCTACTGAACGCCAGCAGCTCCTCTCCCTCAGAGTGCTGTTTCTGTGTACACTAGAGAAAGACACTATGGTCCCCAGCTTAGAACGGGTCTTTTCCTAGTTGGTTTCCTCCATGAAAGAGTCAGAAAGGCTGATCTCAAAAAATCGGCCTGCACATCCCTGAATCCTTGGGGTAGGGGAGTTCTGAGCCAATGTGCCACCTAAGGAATGAAAGCAAAATTTTCAGCCTGGGAAGCAGGGGCTCAAGTAAGTCTGCCAACACAATGCCCTCCTTTAGAGCCAGCTGAGAAAATGTGGCCAGGCTGATCTACCCCCTTACAACGAAATGTTTCACTTCAGAATAGGAGATTTTGCTACCAAACGCCGGCAGCCCCTTTCCCTCAAAGTGCTGTTTCTGTGTAGACTAGGGAAAGACACCATGGTTCCCAGCTAGAAAGGCTCTTTTGACTGTTGGTTTCCTCCATGAAAGAGCCAGAAGTGCTGATCTCCACTAATCGGGCTGCACGTCCCTGAATCGTAGGGGTAGGGCAGTTCTGAGCCAATGTGCCACCTAAGGAAAGAAATCAGAGTTTTCACCCTGGGAAGCAGGGCCTCAGGTAAGTCTACCAACAGAGTGCCCTCCTTTATAGCCAGCTGAGAAATTCTGGCAAGGCTGAATCTACCCGCTTACAACGAAATGTTTCACTTTAGAAAAGGAGATTATGCTACCAAACGCCAGCAGCCCCTCTCCTTCAGAATCCTGTGTCTCTTTAGACTAGGGAAAGACAGCATGGTCCCCAGCTTACAACGGCTCTTTTCCCAGTTGGGTTCCTCCATAAAAGAGCCAGAAGGGCTGATCTCAAGTAATCGAGCTGCACATCCGTGAACCCTTGGGGAAGGGCAGTTCTGAGCCAAAGTGCCACCTAAGGAAAGAAAGCAGAGTTTTCAGCCTGGGAAGCAGGGCCTCAAGTAAGTCTGCCATCAGAGTGCCCTCCTTTAGAGCCAGCTGAGAAAATGTGGCAAGGCTTAATATACCTGCTTACAACGAAATGTTTCACTTCAGATAAGGAGATTATGCTACCAAACGACAGCAGCCCCTCTCCCTCAGAGTCCTGTTTCTGTGTAGACTAGGGAAAGACACCATGGTTCCCAGCTAGAACGGCTCTTTTACCAGTTGGTTTTATCCAAAAAAGAGCCAGAAGGGCTGATCTCAACTAATCGGGCTGCACATCCCTGAATCGTAGGGGTAGGGCAGTTCTGAGCCAATGTGCCACCTAAGGAAAGAAAGCAGAGTTTTCAGCCTGGGAAGCAGGGCCTCAAGTAAGTCTGCCAACAGAGTGCCCTCCTTTAGAGCCAGCTGAGAAATTCTGGCAAGGCTGAATCTACCCGCTTACAACGAAATGTTTCTCTTCAGAATAGCAGATGTTGCTACCAAACGCCAGCAGCTACTCTCCCTCAGAGTGCTGTTTCTGTGTACACTAGGAAAAGACACTATGGTCCGCAGCTTAGAACGGGTCTTTTCCCAGTTGGTTTCCTCCATGAAAGAGTCAGAATGGCTGAATTCAAAAAATCGGCCTGCACATCCCTGAATACTTGGGGTAGGGGAGTTCTGAACCAATGTGCCACCTAAGGAATGAAAGCAAAATTTTCAGCCTGGGAACCAGGGCCTCAAGTAAGTCTGCCAAAAGAGTGCCCTCTTTTAGAGCCAGCTGAGAAAATATGGCCAGGCTGAATCTTCCCGCTTACAACGAAATCTTTCACTTCAGAGTAGGAGATTTTGTTACCAAACTCCAGGAGCCCCTTTCCCTCAAAGTGCTGTTACTGGGTAGACTAGGGAAAGACACCATGGTCCCCAGCTTAGAACGGCTCTTTTCACTGTTGGTTTCCCCCATGAAAGAGCCAGACGTGCTGATCTCAAATAATCGGGCTGCACATCCCTGAATCCTAGGGGTAGGGCAGTTCTGAGCCAACGTGCCACCTAAGGAAAGAAAGCCGAGTTTTCAGCTTGGGAAGCAGGGCCTCAGGTAAGTCTGCCAACAGAATGCCCTCCTTTATAGCCAGCTGAGGAATTCTGGCAAGGCTGAATCTACCCGCTTACAACGAAATGTTTCTCTTCAGAATAGCAGATGTTGCTACTAAACGCCACCAACTCCTCTCCCTGAAAATGCTGTTTCTGTGTACACTAGGGAAAGACACTATGGTCCACAGCTTAGAACGGGTCTTTTCCCAGTTGGTTTTATCCATGAAAGAGCCAGAAGGGCTGATCTCATGTAATCGGGCTGCACATCCGTGAACCCTTGGGGTAGGGCAGTTCTGAGCCAATGTGCCACCTAAGGAAAGAAAGCAGAGTTTTCAGCCTGGGAAGCAGGGCCTCAAGTAAGTTAGACAACAGAGTGCCCTCCTTTATAGCCAGCTGAGAAAATGAGGAAAGGCTGAATCTACCCGCTTACAGCGAAATGTTTCTCTTCAGAATAGCAGATGTTTGTACTGAACGCCAGCAGCTCCTCTCCCTCAGAGTGCTGTTTCTGTGTACACTAGAGAAAGACACTATGGTCCCCAGCTTAGAACGGGTCTTTTCCTAGTTGGTTTCCTCCATGAAAGAGCCAGAAAGGCTGATCTCAACTAATCGGCCTGCACATCCCTGAATCCCTGGGGTAGGGTAGTTCTGAGCCAATGTGCCACCTAAGGAATGAAAGCAAAATTTTCAGCCTGGAAAGTAGGGCCTCAAGTAAGTCAGCCAACAGAGTGCCCTCTTTAAGAGCCAGCTGAGAAAATGTGGCCAGGCTGAATCTACCCGCTTACAACGAAATGTTTCACTTCAGAATAGGAGATTTTGCTACCAAACGCCAGGAGCCCCTTTCCCTCAAAGTGCTGTTTCTCTGTAGACTAGGGAAACACACCATGGTTCCCAGCTTAGAACGGTTCTTTTCACTGTTGGTTTCCTCCATGAAAGAGCCAGAAGTGCTGATCTCAACTAATCGGGCTGCACATCCCTGAATCCCTGGGGTAGGGTAGTTCTGAGCCAAAGTGCCACCTAAGGAATGAAAGCAAAATTTTCAGCCTGGGAAGCAGGGCCTCAAGTAAGTCAGCCAACAGAGTGCCCTCTTTTAGAGCCAGCTGAGAAAATGTGGCCAGGCTGAATCTACCCGCTTACAACGAAATGTTTCACTTCAGAATAGGAGATTTTGCTACCAAACGCCAGGAGCCCCTTTCCCTCAAAGTGCTGTTTCTCTGTAGACTAGGGAAACACACCATGGTTCCCAGCTTAGAACGGTTCTTTTCACTGTTGGTTTCCTCCATGAAAGAGCCAGAAGTGCTGATCTCAACGAATCGGGCTGCACATCCCTGAATCCTAGGGGTAGGGCAGTTCTGAGCCAAAGTGCCACCTAAGGAAAGAAAGCAGACTTTTCACCCTGGGAAGCAGGGCCTCAAGTAAGTCTTCCAACAGAGTGCCCACCTTTGTAGCCAGCTGAGAAATTCTGGCAAGGCTGAATCTACCCCCTTACAATGAAATGTTTCACTTTAGAAAGGAGACTATGCTACCAAACGCCAGCAGCCCCTCTCCTTCAGAATCCTGTTTCTCTTTAGACTAGGGAAAGACAGCATGGTCCCCAGCTTACAACGGCTCTTTTCCCAGTTGGTTTCCTCCATAACAGAGCCAGAAGGGCTGATCTCAAGTAATCGGGCTGCACATCCCTGAATCCTTGGGGTAGGGGAGTTCTGAGCCAATGTGCCACCTAAGGAATGAAAGCAAAATTTTTAGCCTGGGAAGCAGGGCTTCAAGTAAGTCTGCCATCAGAGTGCCCTCCTTTAGAGCCAGCTGAGAAAATGTGGCAAGGCTGAATATACCAGCTTACAACGAAATGTTTCTCTTCAGATAAGGAGATTATGCTACCAAACGCCAGCAGCCCCTCTCCCTCACAGTCCTGTTTCTGTGTAGACTAGGGAAAGACAGCATGGTCCCCAGCTTACAACGGCTCTTTTCCCAGTTGGTTTTATCCATTAAAGACCCAGAAGGGCTGATCTCTAGTAATCGCGCTGCACATCCGTGAACTCTTGGGGTAGGGCAGTTCTTAGCCAATGTGCCACCTAAGGAAAGGAAGCAGAGTTTTCAGCCTGGGAAGCAGGGCCTCAAGTAAGTCAGCCAACAGAGTGCCCTCCTTTATAGCTAGCTGAGAAAATGAGGCAAGGCTGAATCTACCCGCTTACAACGAAATGTTTCTCTTCCGAATAGCAGATGTTGCTACCAAACGCCAGGAGCTCCTGTCCCTCAGAGTGCTGTTTCTGTGTAGACTAGGGAAAGACACTATGGTGCACAGCTTAGAACGTGTCTGTTCCCAGTTGGTTTCCTCCATGAAAGAGCCAGAAAGGCTGATCTCAACTAATCGGCCTGCACATCCCTGAATCCCTGGGGTAGGGTAGTTCTAAGCCAAAGTGCCACCTAAGGAATGAAAGCAAAATTTTCAGCCTGGGAAGCAGGGCCTGAAGTAAGTCTGCCAAGAGAGTGCCCTCTTTTAGAGGCAGCTGAGAAAATATGGCCAGGCTGATCTACCCGCTTACAACGAAATGTTTCACTTCAGAATAGGAGATTTTGCTACCAAACGCAAGCAGCCCCTTTCCCTCAAAGGGCTGTTTCTGGGTAGACTAGGGAAGGACACCATGGTCTCCAGCTTAGAACGGCTCTTTTCACTGTTGGTTTCCTCCATGAAAGACCCAGAGTTGCTGATCTCAACTAATGGGGCTGCACATCCCTGAATCCTAGGGGTAGGGTAGTTCTGAGCCAAAGTGCCACCTAAGGAATGACAGCCGAGTTTTCAGCCTGGGAAGCAGGGCCTCAAGTAAGTCTGCCAACAGAGTGCCCTCCTTTCGAGCCAGCTGAGAAAATGTGGCAAGGCTGAATCTACCCGCTTACAACGAAATGTTTCTCTTCAGATAAGGAGATTATTCTACCAAACGCCAGCAGAGCCACTCCCTCAGAGTCCTGTTTCTGTGTAGACTAGGGAAGGACAGCATTGTCCCCCACTTACAACGGCTCTTTTACTAGTTGGTTTTATCCATGAAAGAGCCAGAAAGGCTGATCGCTAGTAATCGGGCTGCACATCCGTGAACTCTTGGGGTAGGGCAGTTCTGAGCCAATGTGCCACCTAAGGAAAGAAAGGAGAGTTTTCAGCCTGGTAAGCAGGGCCTCAAGTAAGTCAGCCAACAGAGTGCCCTCCTTTATAGGCAGTTGAGAAAATGAGGCAGGCTGAATTTACCCGCTTACAACGAAATGTTTCTCTTCCGAATAGCAGATGTTTCTACCAAATGCGAGCAACTCCTCTCCCTCAGAGTGCTGTTTCTGTGTACACTAGGGAAAGACACTATGGTCCGCAGCTTAGAACGGGTCTTTTCCCAGTTGGTTTCCTCCATGAAAGAGTCAGAAAGACTGATCTCAAAAAATCGGCCTGCACAACCCTGAATCCTTGGGGTAGGGAAGTTCTGAGCCAATGTGCCACCTAAGGAATGAGAGCAAAATTTTCAGCCTGGGAAGCAGGGCCTCAAGTAATTCCGCCAAGAGAGTGCCCTCTTTAAGAGCCAGCTGAGAAAATGTGGCCAGGCTGAATCTACCCACTTACAACGAAATGTTTCACTTCAGAATAGGAGATTTTTCTACCAAACGCCAGCAGCCCCTCTCCCTCAGAGTCCTGTTTCTGTGTAGACTAGGGAAAGACAGCATGGTTCCCAGCTTAGAACGGCTCTTTTCACTGTTGGTTTTATCCATGAAAGAGTCAGACGTGCTGATCTCAACGAATCGGGCTGCACATCCCTGAATCCTAGGGGTAGGGCAGTTCTGAGCCAATGTGCCACCTAAGGAAAGAAATCAGAGTTTTCACCCTGGGAAGCAGGGCCTCAGGTAAGTCTACCAACAGAGTGCCCTCCTTTATAGCCAGCTGAGAAATTCTGGCAAGGCTGAATCTACCCGCTTACAACGAAATGTTTCACTTTAGAAAAGGAGATTATGCTACCAAAGGCCAGCAGCCCCTCTCCTTCAGAATTCTGTTTCTCTTTATACTAGGGAAAGACAGCATGGTCCCCACCTTACAATGGCTCTTTTCCCAGTTGGTTTCCTCCATAAAAGAGCCAGAAGGGCTGATCTAAAGTAATCGGGCTGCACATCCGTGAACCCTTGGGGTAGGGCAGTTCTGAGCCAAAGTGCCACCTAAGGAAAGAAAGCAGAGTTTTCAGCCTGGGAAGCAGGGCCTCAAGTAAGTCTGCCAACAGAGTGCCCTCCTTTATAGCCAGCTGAGAAAATGAGGAAAGGCTGAATCTACCCGCTTACAGCGAAATATTTCTCTTCAGAATAGCAGATGTTTCTACCAAAGGCCAGCAGCTCCTCTCCCTCAGAGTGCTGTTTCTGTGTACACTACGGAAACACACTATGGTCCCCAGCTTAGAACGGGTCTTTTCCCAGTTGCTTTCCTCCATGAAAGAGTCAGAAAGTCTGATCTCAAAAAATTGGCATGCACATCCCTGAATCCTTGGGGTAGGGGAGTTCTGAGCCAATGTGCCACCTAAGGAAAGAAAGCAGAGTTTTCAGCCTGGAAGCAGGGCCTCAAGTAAGTCTGCCAACAGAGTGCCCTCCTTTAGAGCCAGCTGAGAAAATGTGGCAAGACTGAATCTACCCGCTTACAACGAAATGTTTCACTTCAGAAAAGGAGATTATGCTACCAAACACCAGCAGCACGTCTCCCTCAGAGTCCTGTTTCTGTGTAGACTAGGGAAACACAGCATGGTCCCCAGCTTACAACGGCTCTTTTACCAGTTGGTTTTATCCATGAAAGAGCCAGAAGTGCTGATCTCAACTAATCGGGCTGCACATCCCTGAATCGTAGGGGTAGGGCAGATCTGAGCCAATGTGCCACCTAAGGAAAGAAAGCAGAGTTTTCAGCCTGGGAAGCAGGGCCTCAAGTAAGTCTGCCAACAGAGTGCCCTCCTTTAGAGCCAGCTGAGAAAATGTGGCCAGGCTGATCTACCCGTTTACAATGAAAACAGCAGCCCCTCTCACTCAGAGTCCTGTTTCTGTGTAGACTAGGGAAAGACACCATGGTTCCCAGCTAGCACGGCTGTTTTGACTGTTGGTTTCCTCCATGAAAGAGCCAGAAGTGCTGATCTCAACTAATCGGGCTGCACATCCCTATATCCTAGGGGTAGGGCAGTTCTGAGCCAACGTGCCACCTAAAGAAAGAAAGCAGAGTTTTCTGCCTGGGAAGCAGGGCCTCAAGTAAGTCTGCCAAGAGAGTGCCCTCCTTTAGAGCCAGCTGAGAAAATGTGGCAAGGCTGAATCTACCCGCTTACAACGAAATGTTTCTCTTCAGATAAGGATATTTTCCTACCAAACGCCAGCAGAGCCACTCCCTCAGAGTGCTGTTTCTGTGTAGACTAGGGAAAGACAGCATGGTCCCCAGCTTACAACGGCTCTTTTACCAGTTGGTTTTATCCATGAAAGAGCCAGAAGGGCTGATCTCTAGTAAGCGGGCTGCACATTCGTGATCTCTTGGGGTAGGGCAGTTCTGAGCAAATGTGCCACGTAAGGAAAGAAAGCAGAGTTTTCAGCCTGGGAAGCAGGGCCTCAAGTAAGTCAGCCAACAGAGTGCCCTCCTTTATAGCCAGTTGAGAAAATGAGGCAAGGCTGAAATTACCCGCTTACAACGAAATGTTTCTCTTCCGAATAGCAGATGTTTCTACCAAAGGCGAGCAGCTCCTCTCCCTCAGAGTGCTGTTTCTGTGTACACTACGGAAACACACTATGGTCCCCAGCGTAGAACGGGTCTTTTCCCAGTTGGTTTCCTCCATGAAAGAGTCAGAAAGGCTGATCTCAAAAATCCGGCCTGCACATCCCTGAATCCTTGGGGTAGGGGAGTTCTGAACCAATGTGCCACCTAAGGAATGAAAGCAAAATTTTCAGCCTGGGAACAAGGGTCTCAAGTAAGTCTGCCAAAAGAGTGCCGTCTTTTAGAGCCAGCTGAGAAAATATGGCCAGGCTTAATCTACCCGCTTACAACGAAATGTTTCACTTCAGAGTAGGAGATTTTGCTACCAAACACCAGGGGCCCCTTTCCCTCAAAATGCTGTTACTGTGTAGACTAGGGAAAGACACCATGGTTCCCAGCATAGAACGGCTCTTTTCACTGTTGGTTTCCCCCATGAAAGAGTCAGACGTGCTGATCTCAACGAATCGGGCTGCACATCCCTGAATCCTAGGGGTAGGGCAGTTCTGAGCCAATGTGCCACCTAAGGAAAGAAATCAGAGTTTTCACCCTGGGAAGCAGGGCCTCAGGTAAGTCTGCCAACAGAGTGCCCTCCTTTATAGCCAGCTGAGAAATTCTGGCAAGGCTGAATCTACCCGCTTACAACGAAATGTTTCACTTTAGAAAAGGAGATTTTGCTACCAAACGCCAGCAGGCCCTCTCCTTCAGAATCTTGTTTCTCTTTAGACTAGGGAAAGACAGCATGGTCCCCAGCTTACAACGGCTCTTTTCCCAGTTGGGTTCCTCCATAAAAGAGCCAGAAGGGCTGATCTCGAGTAATCGAGCTGCACATCCGTGAACCCTTGGGGTAGGGCAGTTCTGAGCCAAAGTGCCACCTAAGGAAAGAAAGCAGAGTTTTCAGCCTGGGAAGCAGGGCCTCAAGTAAGTCTGCCATCAGAGTGCCCTCCTTTCGAGCCAGCTGAGAAAATGTGGCAAGGCTGAATCTACCCGCTTACAACGAAATGTTTCTCTTCAGATAAGGAGATTATTCTACCAAACGCCAGCAGAGCCACTCCCTCAGAGTCCTGTTTCTGTGTAGACTAGGGAAAGACAGCATTGTCCCCCGCTTACAACGGCTCTTTTACCAGTTGGTTTTATCCATGAAAGAGCCAGAAAGGCTGATCTCTAGTAAACGGGCTGCACATCCGTGAACTCTTGGGGTAGGGCAGTTCTGAGCCAATGTGCCACCTAAGGAAAGAAAGGAGAGTTTTCAGCCTGGTGAGCAGGGCCTCAAGTAAGTCAGCCAACAGAGTGCCCTCCTTTATAGGCAGTTGAGAAAATGAGGCAAGGCTGAATCTACCCGCTTACAACGAAATGTTTCTCTTCCGAATAGCAGATGTTTCTACCAAATGCGAGCAACTCCTCTCCCTCAGAGTGCTGTTTCTGTGTACACTAGGGAAAGACACTATGGTCCGCAGCTTAGAACGGGTCTTTTCCCAGTTGGTTTCCTCCATGAAAGAGTCAGAAAGGCTGATCTCAAAAAATCGGCCTGCACATCCCTGAATCCTAGGGGTAGGGTAGTTCTGAGCCAAAGTGCCACCTAAGGAATGAAAGCAAAATTTTCAGCCTGGGAAGCAGGGCCTCAGGTAAGTCTGCCAACAGAGTGCCCTCCTTTAGAGCCAGCTGAGAAAATGTGGCCAGGCTGATCTACCCGTTTACAACGAAAACAGCAGCCCCTCTCCCTCAGAGTCCTGTTTCTGTGTAGACTAGGGAAAGACACCATGGTTCCCAGCTAGAACGGCCCTTTTACCAGTTGGTTTTATCCAAGAAAGAGCCAGAAGGGCTGATCTCAACTAATCGGGCTGCACATCCCTGAATCGTAGGGGTAGGGCAGTTCTGAGCCAATGTGCCACCTAAGGAAAGAAAGCAGAGTTTTCAGCCTGGGAAGCAGGGCCTCAAGGAAGTCTGCCAACAGAGTGCCCTCCTTTAGAGCCAGCTGAGAAATTCTGGCAAGGCTGAATCTACCCGCTTACAACGAAATGTTTCTCTTCAGAATAGCAGATGTTGCTACCAGACGCCAGCAGCTACTCTCCCTCAGAGTGCTGTTTCTGTGTACACTAGGAAAAGACACTATGGTCCACAGCTTAGAACGGGTCTTATCCCTGTTGGTTTCCTCCATGAAAGAGCCAGAAAGGCTGATCTCAACGAATTGGCCTGCACATCCCTGAATCCCTGGGGTAGGATAGTTCTGAGCCAAAGTGCCACCTAAGGAATGAAAGCAAAATTTTCAGCCTGGGAAGCAGGGCCTCAAGTAAGTCTACCAACAGAGTGCCCTCCTTTGTAGCCAGCTGAGAAATTCTGGCAAGGCTGAATCTACCCCCTTACAATGAAATGTTTCACTTTAGAAAAGGAGACTATGCTACCAAACGCCAGCAGCCCCTCTCCTTCAGAATCCTGTTTCTCTTTAGACTAGGGAAAGACAGCATGGTCCCCAGCTTACAACGGCTCTTTTCCCAGTTGGGTTCCTCCATAAAAGAGCCAGAAGGGCTGATCTCAAGTAATCGGGCTGCACATCCGTGACCCCTTGGGGTAGGGCAGTTCTGAGCCAAAGTGCCACCTAAGGAAAGAAAGCAGAGTTTTCAGCCTGGGAAGCAGGGCCTCAAGTAAGTCTGCCAACAGAGTGCCCTCCTTTATAGCCAGCTGAGAAAATGAGGAAAGGCTGAATCTACCCGCTTACAGCGAAATATTTCTCTTCAGAATAGCAGATGTTTCTACCAAAGGCCAGCAGCTCCTCTCCCTCAGAGTGCTGTTTCTGTGTACACTACGGAAACACACTATGGTCCCCAGCTTAGAACGGGTCTTATCCCTGTTGGTTTCCTCCATGAAAGAGTCAGAAAGTCTGATCTCAACTAATTGGCCTGCACATCCCTGAATCCCTGGGGTAGGATAGTTCTGAGCCAAAGTGCCACCTAAGGAATGAAAGCAAAATTTTCAGCCTGGGAAGCAGGGCCTCAAGTAAGTCAGCCAACAGAGTGCCCTCCTTTAGAGCCAGCTGAGAAAATGTGGCCAGGCTGAATCTACCCGCTTACAACGAAATGTTTCACTTCAGAATAGGAGATTTTGCTACCAAACGCCAGGAGCCCCTTTCCCTCAAAGTGCTGTTTCTCTGTAGACTAGGGAAACACACCATGGTTCCCAGCTTAGAACGGCTCTTTTCACTGTGGGTTTCCTCCATGAAAGAGCCAGAAGTGCTGATCTCAACGAATCGGGCTGCACATCCCTGAATCCTAGGGGTAGGGCAGTTCTGAGCCAAAGTGCCACCTAAGGAAAGAAAGCAGAGTTTTCAGCCTGGGAAGCAGGGCCTCAAGTAAGTCTGCCAACAGAGTGCCCTCCTTTATAGCCAGCTGAGGAATTCTGGCAAGGCTTAATCTACCCGCTTACAACGAAATGTTTCACTTTAGAAAAGGAGATTATGCTACCAAACGCCAGCAGCCCCTCTCCTTCAGAATCCTGTTTCTCTTTAGACTAGGGAAAGACAGCATGGTCCCCAGCTTACAACGGCTCTTTTCCCAGTTGGGTTCCTCCATAAAAGAGCCAGAAGGGCTGATCTCAAGTAATCGAGCTGCACATCCGTGAACCCTTGGGGTAGGGCAGTTCTGAGCCAAAGTGCCACCTAAGGAAAGAAAGCAGAGTTTTCAGCCTGGGAAGCAGGGCCTCAAGTAAGTCTGCCATCAGAGTGCCCTCCTTTAGAGCCAGCTGAGAAAATGTGGCAAGGCTTAATATACCCGCTTACAACGAAATGTTTCACTTCAGATAAGGAGATTATGCTACCAAACGCCAGCAGCCCCTCTCCCTCAGAGTCCTGTTTCTGTGTAGACTAGGGAAAGACACCATGGTTCCCAGCTAGAACGGCTCTTTTACCAGTTGGTTTTATCCAAAAAAGAGCCAGAAGGGCTGATCTCAACTAATCGGGCTGCACATCCCTGAATCGTAGGGGTAGGGCAGTTCTGAGCCAATGTGCCACCTAAGGAAAGAAAGCAGAGTTTTCAGCCTGGGAAGCAGGGCCTCAAGTAAGTCTGCCAACAGAGTGCCCTCCTTTATAGCCAGCTGAGGAATTCTGGCAAGGCTGAATCTACCCGCTTACAACGAAATGTTTCACTTTAGAAAAGGAGATTATGCTACCAAACGCCAGCAGCCCCTCTCCTTCAGAATCCTGTTTCTCTTTAGACTAGGGAAAGACAGCATGGTCCCCAGCTTACAACGGCTCTTTTCCCAGTTGGGTTCCTCCATAAAAGAGCCAGAAGGGCTGATCTCAAGTAATCGAGCTGCACATCCGTGAACCCTTGGGGTAGGGCAGTTCTGAGCCAAAGTGCCACCTAAGGAAAGAAAGCAGAGTTTTCAGCCTGGGAAGCAGGGCCTCAAGTAAGTCTGCCAACAGAGTGCCCTCCTTTAGAGCCAGCTGAGAAATTCTGGCAAGGCTGAATCTACCCGCTTACAACGAAATGTTTCTCTTCAGAATAGCAGATGTTGCTACCAAACGCCAGCAGCTACTCTCCCTCAGAGTGCTGTTTCTGTGTACACTAGGAAAAGACACTATGGTCCGCAGCTTAGAACGGGTCTTTTCCCAGTTGGTTTCCTCCATCAAAGAGTCAGAATGGCTGATCTCAAAAAATCGGCCTGCACATCCCTGAATACTTGGGGTAGGGGAGTTCTGAACCAATGTGCCACCTAAGGAATGAAAGCAAAATTTTCAGCCTGGGAACCAGGGCCTCAAGTAAGTCTGCCAAAAGAGTGCCCTCTTTTAGAGCCAGCTGAGAAAATATGGCCAGGCTGAATCTTCCCGCTTACAACGAAATCTTTCACTTCAGAGTAGGAGATTTTGTTACCAAACTCCAGGAGCCCCTTTCCCTCAAAGTGCTGTTACTGGGTAGACTAGGGAAAGACACCATGGTCCCCAGCTTAGAACGGCTCTTTTCACTGTTGGTTTCCCCCATGAAAGAGCCAGACGTGCTGATCTCAAATAATCGGGCTGCACATCCCTGAATCCTAGGGGTAGGGCAGTTCTGAGCCAATGTGCCACCTAAGGAAAGAAAGCCGAGTTTTCAGCTTGGGAAGCAGGGCCTCAGGTAAGTCTGCCAACAGAATGCCCTCCTTTATAGCCAGCTGAGGAATTCTGGCAAGGCTGAATCTACCCGCTTACAACGAAATGTTTCTCTTCAGAATAGCAGATGTTGCTACTAAAAGCCACCAACTCCTCTCCCTGAGAATGCTGTTTCTGTGTACACTAGGGAAAGACACTATGGTCCACAGCTTAGAACGGGTCTTTTCCCAGTTGGTTTTATCCATGAAAGAGCCAGAAGGGCTGATCTCATGTAATCGGGCTGCACATCCGTGAACCCTTGGGGTAGGGCAGTTCTGAGCCAATGTGCCACCTAAGGAAAGAAAGCAGAGTTTTCAGCCTGGGAAGCAGGGCCTCAAGTAAGTTAGACAACAGAGTGCCCTCCTTTATAGCCAGCTGAGAAAATGAGGAAAGGCTGAATCTACCCGCTTACAGCGAAATGTTTCTCTTCAGAATAGCAGATGTTTCTACTGAACGCCAGCAGCTCCTCTCCCTCAGAGTGCTGTTTCTGTGTACACTAGAGAAAGACACTATGGTCCCCAGCTTAGAACGGGTCTTTTCCTAGTTGGTTTCCTCCATGAAAGAGTCAGAAAGGCTGATCTCAAAAAATCGGCCTGCACATCCCTGAATCCTTGGGGTAGGGGAGTTCTGAGCCAATGTGCCACCTAAGGAATGAAAGCAAAATTTTCAGCCTGGGAAGCAGGGGCTCAAGTAAGTCTGCCAACACAATGCCCTCCTTTAGAGCCAGCTGAGA
Organism: Balaenoptera physalus; assembly: GCF_965194825.1. NCBI lineage: Eukaryota > Metazoa > Chordata > Mammalia > Artiodactyla > Balaenopteridae > Balaenoptera > Balaenoptera physalus. The sequence continues at coordinate 15,915 of NW_028125190.1, forward strand.
AAATGTGGCCAGGCTGATCTACCCCCTTACAACGAAATGTTTCACTTCAGAATAGGAGATTTTGCTACCAAACGCCGGCAGCCCCTTTCCCTCAAAGTGCTGTTTCTGTGTAGACTAGGGAAAGACACCATGGTTCCCAGCTAGAAAGGCTCTTTTGACTGTTGGTTTCCTCCATGAAAGAGCCAGAAGTGCTGATCTCCACTAATCGGGCTGCACGTCCCTGAATCGTAGGGGTAGGGCAGTTCTGAGCCAATGTGCCACCTAAGGAAAGAAATCAGAGTTTTCACCCTGGGAAGCAGGGCCTCAGGTAAGTCTACCAACAGAGTGCCCTCCTTTATAGCCAGCTGAGAAATTCTGAAAAGGCTGAATCTACCCGCTTACAACGAAATGTTTCTCTTCAGAATAGCAGATGCTGCTACCAAACGCCAGCAGCTCCTCTCCCTCAGAGTGCTGTTTCTGTGTAGACTAGGGAAAGACACTATGGTGCACAGCTTAGAACGTGTCTTTTCCCAGTTGGTTTCCTCCATGAAAGAGCCAGAAGTGCTGATCTCCACTAATCGGGCTGCACGTCCCTGAATCCTAGGGGTAGGGCAGTTCTGAGCCAATGTGCCACCTAAGGAAAGAAAGCAGAGTTTTCAGCCTGGGAAGCAGGGCCTCAAGTAAGTCTGCCAACAGAGTGCCCTCCTTTATAGCCAGCTGAGAAATTCTGGCAAGGCTGAATCTACCCGCTTACAACGAAATGTTTCTCTTCAGAATAGCAGATGCTGCTACCAAACGCCAGCAGCTCCTCTCCCTCAGAGTGCTGTTTCTGTGTAGACTAGGGAAAGACACTATGGACCACAGCTTAGCACAGGTCTTATCCCAGTTGGTTTCCTCCATGAAAGAGCCAGAAAGGCTGATCTCAACTAATCGGCCTGCACATCCCTGAATCCCTGGGGTAGGGTAGTTCTGAGCCAATGTGCCACCTAAGGAATGAAAGCAAAATTTTCAGCCTGGGAAGCAAGGCCTCAAGTAAGTCAGCCAACAGAGGGCCCTTTTTTAGAGCCAGCTGAGAAAATGTGGCCAGGCTGAATCTACCCGCTTACAACGAAATGTTTCACTTCAGAATAGGAGATTTTGCTACCAAACGCCAGGAGCCCCTTTCCCTCAAAGTGCTGTTTCTCTGTAGACTAGGGAAACACACCATGGTTCCCAGCTTAGAACGGTTCTTTTCACTGTTGGTTTCCTCCATGAAAGAGCCAGAAGTGCTGATCTCAACTAATCGGGCTGCACATCCCTGAATCGTAGGGGTAGGGCAGTTCTGAGCCAATGTGCCACCTATGGAAAGAAAGCAGAGTTTTCAGCCTGGGAAGCAGGGCCTCAAGTAAGTCTGCCAACAGAGTGCCCTCCTTTATAGCCAGCTGAGAAATTCTGGCAAGGCTGAATCTACCCGCTTACAACGAAATGTTTCTCTTCAGAATAGCAGATGCTGCTACCAAACGCCAGCAGCTCCTCTCCCTCAGAGTGCTGTTTCTGTGTAGACTAGGGAAAGACACTATGGACCACAGCTTAGCACGGGTCTTATCCCAGTTGGTTTCCTCCATGAAAGAGCCAGAAAGGCTGATCTCAACTAATCGGCCTGCACATCCCTGAATCCCTGGGGTAGGGTAGTTCTGAGCCAAAGTGCCACCTAAGGAATGAAAGCAAAATTTTCAGCCTGGGAAGCAGGGCCTCAAGTAAGTTAGCCAACAGAGTGCCCTCTTTTAGAGCCAGCTGAGAAAATGTGGCCAGGCTGAATCTACCCGCTTACAACGAAATGTTTCACTTCAGAATAGGAGATTTTGCTACCAAACGCCAGGAGCCCCTTTCCCTCAAAGTGCTGTTTCTCTGTAGACTAGGGAAACACACCATGGTTCCCAGCTTAGAACGGTTCTTTTCACTGTTGGTTTCCTCCATGAAAGAGCCAGAAGTGCTGATCTCAACGAATCGGGCTGCACATCCCTGAATCCTAGGGGTAGGGCAGTTCTGAGCCAAAGTGCCACCTAAGGAAAGAAAGCAGACTTTTCACCCTGGGAAGCAGGGCCTCAAGTAAGTCTTCCAACAGAGTGCCCTCCTTTGTAGCCAGCTGAGAAATTCTGGCAAGGCTGAATCTACCCCCTTACAATGAAATGTTTCACTTTAGAAAAGGAGACTATGCTACCAAACGCCAGCAGCCCCTCTCCTTCAGAATCCTGTTTCTCTTTAGACTAGGGAAAGACAGCATGGTCCCCAGCTTACAACGGCTCTTTTCCCAGTTGGTTTCCTCCATAACAGAGCCAGAAGGGCTGATCTCAAGTAATCGGGCTGCACATCCGTGAACCCTTGCGGTAGGGCAGTTCTGAGCCAATGTGCCACCTAAGGAAAGAAAGCAGAGTTTTCAGCCTGGGAAGCAGGGCCTAAAGTAAGTCAGCCAACAGAGTGCCCTCCTTTATAGCTAGCTGAGAAAATGAGGCAAGGCTGAATCTACCCGCTTACCACGAAATGTTTCTCTTCCGAATAGCAGATGTTGCTACCAAACGCCAGCAGCTCCTCTCCCTCAGAGTGCTGTTTCTGTGTAGACTAGGGAAAGACACTATGGTGCACAGCTTAGAACGTGTCTTTTCCCAGTTGGTTTCCTCCATGAAAGAGCCAGAAAGGCTGATCTCAACTAATCGGCCTGCACATCCCTGAATCCCTGGGGTAGGGTAGTTCTGAGCCAAAGTGCCACCTAAGGAATGAAAGCAAAATTTTCAGCCTGGGAAGCAGGGCCTCAAGTAAGTCTGCCAACAGAGTGCCCTCCTTTAGAGCCAGCTGAGAAAATGTGGCCAGGCTGATCTACCCGCTTACAACGAAATGTTTCACTTCAGAATAGGAGATTTTGCTACCAAACGCAAGCAGCCCCTTTCCCTCAAAGGGCTGTTTCTGGGTAGACTAGGGAAGGACACCATGGTCTCCAGCTTAGTACGGCTCTTTTCACTGTTTGTTTCCTCCATGAAAGACCCAGAGTTGCTGATCTCAACTAATGGGGCTGCACATCCCTGAATCCTAGGGGTAGGGTAGTTCTGAGCCAAAGTGCCACCTAAGGAATGACAGCCGAGTTTTCAGCCTGGGAAGCAGGGCCTTAGGTAACTCTGCCAACAGAATGCCCTCCTTTATAGCCAGCTGAGAAATTCTGGCAAGGCTGAATCTACCCACTTACAACGAAATGTTTCTCTTCAGAATAGCAGATGTTGCTGCCAGACGCCAGCAGCTCCTCTCCCTCAGAGTGCTGTTTCTGTGTAGACTAGGGAAAGACACTATGGTCCACAGCTTAGAACGGGTCTTATACCTGTTGGTTTCCTCCATGAAAGAGCCAGAAAGGCTGATCTCAACTAATTGGCCTGCACATCCCTGAATCCCTGGGGTAGGATAGTTCTGAGCCAAAGTGCCACCTAAGGAATGAAAGCAAAATTTTCAGCCTGGGAAGCAGGGCCTCAAGTAAGTCTGCCATCAGAGTGCCCTCCTTTAGAGCCAGCTGAGAAAATGTGGCAAGGCTTATTATACCCGCTTACAACGAAATGTTTCACTTCATATAAGGAGATTATGCTACCAAACGCCAGCAGCCCCTCTCCCTCAGAGTCCTGTTCCTGTGTAGACTAGGGAAAGACACCATGGTTCCCAGCTAGAACGGCTCTTTTACCAGTTGGTTTTATCCAAAAAAGAGCCAGAAGGGCTGATCTCAACTAATCGGGCTGCACATCCCTGAATCGTAGGGTTAGGGCAGTTCTGAGCCAATGTGCCACCTAAGGAAAGAAAGCAGAGTTTTCAGCCTGGGAAGCAGGGCCTCAAGTAAGTCTGCCAACAGAGTTCCCTCCTTTAGAGCCAGCTGAGAAATTCTGGCAAGGCTGAATCTACCCGCTTACAACGAAATGTTTCTCTTCAGAATAGCAGATGTTGCTACCAAACGCCAGCAGCTACTCTCCCTCAGAGTGCTGTTTCTGTGTACACTAGGAAAAGACACTATGGTCCGCAGCTTAGAACGGGTCTTTTCCCAGTTGGTTTCCTCCATGAAAGAGTCAGAATGGCTGATCTCAAAAAATCGGCCTGCACATCCCTGAATACTTGGGGTAGGGGAGTTCTGAACCAATGTGCCACCTAAGGAATGAAAGCAAAATTTTCAGCCTGGGAACCAGGGCCTCAAGTAAGTCTGCCAAAAGAGTGCCCTCTTTTAGAGCCAGCTGAGAAAATATGGCCAGGCTGAATCTTCCCGCTTACAACGAAATCTTTCACTTCAGAGTAGGAGATTTTGTTACCAAACTCCAGGAGCCCCTTTCCCTCAAAGTGCTGTTACTGGGTAGACTAGGGAAAGACACCATGGTCCCCAGCTTAGAACGGCTCTTTTCACTGTTGGTTTCCCCCATGAAAGAGCCAGACGTGCTGATCTCAAATAATCGGGCTGCACATCCCTGAATCCTAGGGGTAGGGCAGTTCTGAGCCAATGTGCCACCTAAGGAAAGAAAGCCGAGTTTTCAGCTTGGGAAGCAGGGCCTCAGGTAAGTCTGCCAACAGAATGCCCTCCTTTATAGCCAGCTGAGGAATTCTGGCAAGGCTGAATCTACCCGCTTACAACGAAATGTTTCTCTTCAGAATAGCAGATGTTGCTACTAAAAGCCACCAACTCCTCTCCCTGAGAATGCTGTTTCTGTGTACACTAGGGAAAGACACTATGGTCCACAGCTTAGAACGGGTCTTTTCCCAGTTGGTTTTATCCATGAAAGACCCAGAAGGGCTGATCTCATGTAATCGGGCTGCACATCCGTGAACCCTTGGGGTAGGGCAGTTCTGAGCCAATGTGCCACCTAAGGAAAGAAAGCAGAGTTTTCAGCCTGGGAAGCAGGGCCTCAAGTAAGTTAGACAACAGAGTGCCCTCCTTTATAGCCAGCTGAGAAAATGAGGAAAGGCTGAATCTACCCGCTTACAGCGAAATGTTTCTCTTCAGAATAGCAGATGTTTCTACTGAACGCCAGCAGCTCCTCTCCCTCAGAGTGCTGTTTCTGTGTACACTAGAGAAAGACACTATGGTCCCCAGCTTAGAACGGGTCTTTTCCTAGTTGGTTTCCTCCATGAAAGAGTCAGAAAGGCTGATCTCAAAAAATCGGCCTGCACATCCCTGAATCCTTGGGGTAGGGGAGTTCTGAGCCAATGTGCCACCTAAGGAATGAAAGCAAAATTTTCAGCCTGGGAAGCAGGGGCTCAAGTAAGTCTGCCAACACAATGCCCTCCTTTAGAGCCAGCTGAGAAAATGTGGCCAGGCTGATCTACCCCCTTACAACGAAATGTTTCACTTCAGAATAGGAGATTTTGCTACCAAACGCCGGCAGCCCCTTTCCCTCAAAGTGCTGTTTCTGTGTAGACTAGGGAAAGACACCATGGTTCCCAGCTAGAAAGGCTCTTTTGACTGTTGGTTTCCTCCATGAAAGAGCCAGAAGTGCTGATCTCCACTAATCGGGCTGCACGTCCCTGAATCGTAGGGGTAGGGCAGTTCTGAGCCAATGTGCCACCTAAGGAAAGAAATCAGAGTTTTCACCCTGGGAAGCAGGGCCTCAGGTAAGTCTACCAACAGAGTGCCCTCCTTTATAGCCAGCTGAGAAATTCTGGCAAGGCTGAATCTACCCGCTTAAAACGAAATGTTTCTCTTCAGAATAGCAGATGCTGCTACCAAACGCCAGCAGCTCCTCTCCCTCAGAGTGCTGTTTCTGTGTAGACTAGGGAAAGACACTCTGGTGCACAGCTTAGAACGTGTCTTTTCCCAGTTGGTTTCCTCCATGAAAGAGCCAGAAGTGCTGATCTCCACTAATCGGGCTGCACGTCCCTGAATCGTAGGGGTAGGGCAGTTCTGAGCCAATGTGCCACCTAAGGAAAGAAAGCAGAGTTTTCAGCCTGGGAAGCAGGGCCTCAAGTAAGTCTGCCAACAGAGTTCCCTCCTTTATAGCCAGCTGAGAAATTCTGGCAAGGCTGAATCTACCCGCTTACAACGAAATGTTTCTCTTCAGAATAGCAGATGCTGCTACCAAACGCCAGCAGCTCCTCTCCCTCAGAGTCCTGTTTCTGTGTAGACTAGGGAAAGACAGCATTGTCCCCCGCTTACAACGGCTCTTTTACTAGTTGGTTTTATCCATGAAAGAGCCAGAAAGGCTGATCTCTAGTAATCGGGCTGCACATCCGTGAACTCTTGGGGTAGGGCAGTTCTGAGCCAATGTGCCACCTAAGGAAAGAAAGGAGAGTTTTCAGCCTGGTAAGCAGGGCCTCAAGTAAGTCAGCCAACAGAGTGCCCTCCTTTATAGGCAGTTGAGAAAGTGAGGCAAGGCTGAATCTACCCTCTTACAACGAAATGTTTCTCTTCCGAATAGCAGATGTTTCTACCAAATGCGAGCAAATCTTCTCCCTCAGAGTGCTGTTTCTGTGTACACTAGGGAAAGACACTATGGTCCGCAACTTAGAACGGGTCTTTTCCCAGTTGGTTTCCTCCATGAAAGAGTCAGAAAGACTGATCTCAAAAAATCGGCCTGCACAACCCTGAATCCTTGGGGTAGGGAAGTTCTGAGCCAATGTGCCACCTAAGGAATGAGAGCAAAATTTTCAGCCTGGGAAGCAGGGCCTCAAGTAAGTCCGCCAAGAGAGTGCCCTCTTTAAGAGCCAGCTGAGAAAATGTGGCCAGGCTGAATCTACCCACTTACAACGAAATGTTTCACTTCAGAATAGGAGATTTTGCTACCAAACGCCAGCAGCCCCTCTCCCTCAGAGTCCTGTTTCTGTGTAGACTAGGGAAAGACAGCATGGTCCCCAGCTTACAACGGCTCTTTTAACAGTTGGTTTTATCCATGAAAGAGCCAGAATGGCTGATCTCAAGTAATCGTGCTGCATATCCGTGAACCCTTGGGGTAGGGCAGTTCTGAGCCAATGTGCCACCTAAGGAAAGAAAGCAGAGTTTTCAGCCTGGGAAGCAGGGCCTCAAGTAAGTCAGCCAACAGAGTGCCCTCCTTTATAGCCAGCTGAGAAAATGTGGCAAGGCTGAATATACCCGCTTACAACGAAATGTTTCTCTTCCGAATAGCAGATGTTTCTACCAAATGCGAGCAGCTCCTCTCCCTCAGAGTGCTGTTTCTGTGTACACTAGGGAAAGACACTATGGTCCGCAGCTTAGAACGGGTCTTTTCCCAGTTGGTTTCCTCCATGAAAGAGTCAGAAAGATTGATCTCAAAAAATCGGCCTGCACAACCCTGAATCCTTGGGGTAGGGAAGTTCTGAGCCAATGTGCCACCTAAGGAATGAGAGCAAAATTTTCAGCCTGGGAAGCAGGGCCTCAAGTAAGTCAGCCAACAGAGTGCCCTCTTTTAGAGCCAGCTGAGAAAATGTGGCCAGGCTGAATCTACCCGCTTACAACGAAATGTTTCACTTCAGAATAGGAGATTTTGCCACCAAACGCCAGGAGCCCCTTTCCCTCAAAGTGCTGTTTCTCTGTAGACTAGGGAAACACACCATGGTTCCCAGCTTAGAACGGTTCTTTTCACTGTTGGTTTCCTCCATGAAAGAGCCAGAAGTGCTGATCTCAACGAATCGGGCTGCACATCCCTGAATCCTAGGGGTAGGGCAGTTCTGAGCCAAAGTGCCACCTAAGGAAAGAAAGCAGACTTTTCAGCCTGGGAAGCAGGGCCTCAAGTAAGTCTTCCAACAGAGTGCCCTCCTTTGTAGCCAGCTGAGAAATTCTGGCAAGGCTGAATCTACCCCCTTACAATGAAATGTTTCACTTTAGAAAAGGAGACTATGCTACCAAACGCCAGCAGCCCCTCTCCTTCAGAATCCTGTTTCTCTTTAGACTAGGGAAAGACAGCATGGTCCCCAGCTTACAACGGCTCTTTTCCCAGTTGGTTTCCTCCATAACAGAGCCAGAAGGGCTGATCTCAAGTAATCGGGCTGCACATCCGTGAACCCTTGCGGTAGGGCAGTTCTGAGCCAATGTGCCACCTAAGGAAAGAAAGCAGAGTTTTCAGCCTGGGAAGCAGGGCCTAAAGTAAGTCAGCCAACAGAGTGCCCTCCTTTATAGCTAGCTGAGAAAATGAGGCAAGGCTGAATCTACCCGCTTACCACGAAATGTTTCTCTTCCGAATAGCAGATGTTGCTACCAAACGCCAGCAGCTCCTCTCCCTCAGAGTGCTGTTTCTGTGTAGACTAGGGAAAGACACTATGGTGCACAGCTTAGAACGTGTCTTTTCCCAGTTGGTTTCCTCCATGAAAGAGCCAGAAAGGCTGATCTCAACTAATCGGCCTGCACATCCCTGAATCCCTGGGGTAGGGTAGTTCTGAGCCAAAGTGCCACCTAAGGAATGAAAGCAAAATTTTCAGCCTGGGAAGCAGGGCCTCAAGTAAGTCTGCCAACAGAGTGCCCTCCTTTAGAGCCAGCTGAGAAAATGTGGCCAGGCTGATCTACCCGCTTACAACGAAATGTTTCACTTCAGAATAGGAGATTTTGCTACCAAACGCAAGCAGCCCCTTTCCCTCAAAGGGCTGTTTCTGGGTAGACTAGGGAAGGACACCATGGTCTCCAGCTTAGAACGGCTCTTTTCACTGTTTGTTTCCTCCATGAAAGACCCAGAGTTGCTGATCTCAACTAATGGGGCTGCACATCCCTGAATCCTAGGGGTAGGGTAGTTCTGAGCCAAAGTGCCACCTAAGGAATGACAGCCGAGTTTTCAGCCTGGGAAGCAGGGCCTCAAGTAAGTCTGCCAACAGAGTGCCCTCCTTTCAAGCCAGCTGAGAAAATGTGGCAAGGCTGAATCTACCCGCTTACAACGAAATGTTTCTCTTCAGATAAGGAGATTATTCTACCAAACGCCAGCAGAGCCACTCCCTCAGAGTCCTGTTTCTGTGTAGACTAGGGAAAGACAGCATTGTCCCCCGCTTACAACGGCTCTTTTACCAGTTGGTTTTATCCATGAAAGAGCCAGAAAGGCTGATCTCTCGTAATCGGGCTGCACATCCGTGAACTCTTGGGGTAGGGCAGTTCTGAGCCAATGTGCCACCTAAGGAAAGAAAGGAGAGTTTTCAGCCTGGTGAGCAGGGCCTCAAGTAAGTCAGCCAACAGAGTGCCCTCCTTTATAGGCAGTTGAGAAAATGAGGCAAGGCTGAATCTACCTGCTTACAACGAAATGTTTCTCTTCCGAATAGCAGATGTTTCTACCAAATGCGAGCAACTCCTCTCCCTCAGAGTGCTGTTTCTGTGTACACTAGGGAAAGACACTATGGTCCGCAGCTTAGAACGGGTCTTTTCCCAGTTGGTTTCCTCCATGAAAGAGTCAGAAAGGCTGATCTCAAAAAATCGGCCTGCACATCCCTGAATCCTAGGGGTAGGGGAGTTCTGAGCCAATGTGCCACCTAAGGAATGAAAGCAAAATTTTTAGCCTGGGAAGCAGGGCTTCAAGTAAGTCTGCCATCAGAGTGCCCTCCTTTAGAGCCAGCTGAGAAAATGTGGCAAGGCTGAATATACCCGCTTACAACGAAATGTTTCACTTCAGATAAGGAGATTATGCTACCAAACGCCAGCAGCCCCTCTCCCTCACAGTCCTGTTTCTGTGTAGACTAGGGAAAGACAGCATGGTCCCCAGCTTACAACGGCTCTTTTCCCAGTTGGTTTTATCCATTAAAGACCCAGAAGGGCTGATCTCTAGTAATCGCGCTGCACATCCGTGAACTCTTGGGGTAGGGCAGTTCTTAGCCAATGTGCCACCTAAGGAAAGGAAGCAGAGTTTTCAGCCTGGGAAGCAGGGCCTAAAGTAAGTCAGCCAACAGAGTGCCCTCCTTTATAGCTAGCTGAGAAAATGAGGCAAGGCTGAATCTACCCGCTTACAACGAAATGTTTCTCTTCCGAATAGCAGATGTTGCTACCAAACGCCAGCAGCTCCTCTCCCTCAGAGTGCTGTTTCTGTGTAGACTAGGGAAAGACACTATGGTGCACAGCTTAGAACGTGTCTTTTCCCAGTTGGTTTCCTCCATGAAAGAGCCAGAAAGGCTGATCTCAACTAATCGGCCTGCACATCCCTGAATCCCTGGGGTAGGGTAGTTCTGAGCCAAAGTGCCACCTAAGGAATGAAAGCAAAATTTTCAGCCTGGGAAGCAGGGCCTCAAGTAAGTCTGCCAACAGAGTGCCCTCCTTTAGAGCCAGCTGAGAAAATGTGGCCAGGCTGATCTACCCGCTTACAACGAAATGTTTCACTTCAGAATAGGAGATTTTGCTACCAAACGCAAGCAGCCCCTTTCCCTCAAAGGGCTGTTTCTGGGTAGACTAGGGAAGGACACCATGGTCTCCAGCTTAGAACGGCTCTTTTCACTGTTTGTTTCCTCCATGAAAGACCCAGAGTTGCTGATCTCAACTAATGGGGCTGCACATCCCTGAATCCTAGGGGTAGGGTAGTTCTGAGCCAAAGTGCCACCTAAGGAATGACAGCCGAGTTTTCAGCCTGGGAAGCAGGGCCTCAAGTAAGTCTGCCAACAGAGTGCCCTCCTTTCAAGCCAGCTGAGAAAATGTGGCAAGGCTGAATCTACCCGCTTACAACGAAATGTTTCTCTTCAGATAAGGAGATTATTCTACCAAACGCCAGCAGAGCCACTCCCTCAGAGTCCTGTTTCTGTGTAGACTAGGGAAAGACAGCATTGTCCCCCGCTTACAACGGCTCTTTTACCAGTTGGTTTTATCCATGAAAGAGCCAGAAAGGCTGATCTCTCGTAATCGGGCTGCACATCCGTGAACTCTTGGGGTAGGGCAGTTCTGAGCCAATGTGCCACCTAAGGAAAGAAAGGAGAGTTTTCAGCCTGGTGAGCAGGGCCTCAAGTAAGTCAGCCAACAGAGTGCCCTCCTTTATAGGCAGTTGAGAAAATGAGGCAAGGCTGAATCTACCCGCTTACAATGAAATGTTTCTCTTCCGAATAGCAGATGTTTCTACCAAATGCGAGCAACTCCTCTCCCTCAGAGTGCTGTTTCTGTGTACACTAGGGAAAGACACTATGGTCCGCAGCTTAGAACGGGTCTTTTCCCAGTTGGTTTCCTCCATGAAAGAGTCAGAAAGGCTGATCTCAAAAAATCGGCCTGCACATCCCTGAATCCTAGGGGTAGGGGAGTTCTGAGCCAATGTGCCACCTAAGGAATGAAAGCAAAATTTTTAGCCTGGGAAGCAGGGCTTCAAGTAAGTCTGCCATCAGAGTGCCCTCCTTTAGAGCCAGCTGAGAAAATGTGGCAAGGCTGAATATACCCGCTTACAACGAAATGTTTCACTTCAGATAAGGAGATTATGCTACCAAACGCCAGCAGCCCCTCTCCCTCACAGTCCTGTTTCTGTGTAGACTAGGGAAAGACAGCATGGTCCCCAGCTTACAACGGCTCTTTTCCCAGTTGGTTTTATCCATTAAAGACCCAGAAGGGCTGATCTCTAGTAATCGCGCTGCACATCCGTGAACTCTTGGGGTAGGGCAGTTCTTAGCCAATGTGCCACCTAAGGAAAGGAAGCAGAGTTTTCAGCCTGGGAAGCAGGGCCTAAAGTAAGTCAGCCAACAGAGTGCCCTCCTTTATAGCTAGCTGAGAAAATGAGGCAAGGCTGAATCTACCCGCTTACAACGAAATGTTTCTCTTCCGAATAGCAGATGTTGCTACCAAACGCCAGCAGCTCCTGTCCCTCAGAGTGCTGTTTCTGTGTAGACTAGGGAAAGACACTATGGTGCACAGCTTAGAACGTGTCTTTTCCCAGTTGGTTTCCTCCATGAAAGAGCCAGAAAGGCTGATCTCAACTAATCGGCCTGCACATCCCTGAATCCCTGGGGTAGGGTAGTTCTGAGCCAAAGTGCCACCTAAGGAATGAAAGCAAAATTTTCAGCCTGGGAAGCAGGGCCTCAAGTAAGTCTGCCAACAGAGTGCCCTCCTTTAGAGCCAGCTGAGAAAATGTGGCAAGACTGAATCTACCCGCTTACAACGAAATGTTTCACTTCAGAAAAGGAGATTATGCTACCAAACACCAGCAGCACGTCTCCCTCAGAGTCCTGTTTCTGTGTAGACTAGGGAAACACAGCATGGTCCCCAGCTTACAACGGCTCTTTTACCAGTTGGTTTTATCCATGAAAGAGCCAGAAGTGCTGATCTCAACTAATCGGGCTGCACATCCCTGAATCGTAGGGGTAGGGCAGATCTGAGCCAATGTGCCACCTAAGGAAAGAAAGCAGAGTTTTCAGCCTGGGAAGCAGGGCCTCAAGTAAGTCTGCCAACAGAGTGCCCTCCTTTAGAGCCAGCTGAGAAAATGTGGCCAGGCTGATCTACCCGTTTACAATGAAAACAGCAGCCCCTCTCACTCAGAGTCCTGTTTCTGTGTAGACTAGGGAAAGACACCATGGTTCCCAGCTAGCACGGCTGTTTTGACTGTTGGTTTCCTCCATGAAAGAGCCAGAAGTGCTGATCTCAACTAATCGGGCTGCACATCCCTATATCCTAGGGGTAGGGCAGTTCTGAGCCAACGTGCCACCTAAAGAAAGAAAGCAGAGTTTTCTGCCTGGGAAGCAGGGCCTCAAGTAAGTCTGCCAAGAGAGTGCCCTCCTTTAGAGCCAGCTGAGAAAATGTGGCAAGGCTGAATCTACCCGCTTACAACGAAATGTTTCTCTTCAGATAAGGATATTTTCCTACCAAACGCCAGCAGAGCCACTCCCTCAGAGTGCTGTTTCTGTGTAGACTAGGGAAAGACAGCATGGTCCCCAGCTTACAACGGCTCTTTTACCAGTTGGTTTTATCCATGAAAGAGCCAGAAGGGCTGATCTCTAGTAAGCGGGCTGCACATTCGTGATCTCTTGGGGTAGGGCAGTTCTGAGCAAATGTGCCACGTAAGGAAAGAAAGCAGAGTTTTCAGCCTGGGAAGCAGGGCCTCAAGTAAGTCAGCCAACAGAGTGCCCTCCTTTATAGCCAGTTGAGAAAATGAGGCAAGGCTGAAATTACCCGCTTACAACGAAATGTTTCTCTTCCGAATAGCAGATGTTTCTACCAAAGGCGAGCAGCTCCTCTCCCTCAGAGTGCTGTTTCTGTGTACACTACGGAAACACACTATGGTCCCCAGCGTAGAACGGGTCTTTTCCCAGTTGGTTTCCTCCATGAAAGAGTCAGAAAGGCTGATCTCAACTAATCGGCCTGCACATCCCTGAATCCCTGGGGTAGGGTAGTTCTGAGCCAAAGTGCCACCTAAGGAATGAAAGCAAAATTTTCAGCCTGGGAAGCAGGGCCTCAGGTAAGTCTGCCAACAGAGTGCCCTCCTTTAGAGCCAGCTGAGAAAATGTGGCCAGGCTGATCTACCCGTTTACAACGAAAACAGCAGCCCCTCTCCCTCAGAGTCCTGTTTCTGTGTAGACTAGGGAAAGACACCATGGTTCCCAGCTAGAACGGCTCTTTTAGCAGTTGGTTTTATTCAAGAAAGAGCCAGAAGGGCTGATCTCAACTAATCGGGCTGCACATCCCTGAATCCTAGGGGTAGGGCAGTTCTGAGCCAACGTGCCACCTAAAGAAAGAAAGCAGAGTTTTCAGCCTGGGAAGCAGGGCCTCAGGTAAGTCTGCCAACAGAGTGCCCTCCTTTATAGCCAGCTAAGAAATTCTGGCAAGGCTGAATCTACCCACTTACAACGAAATATTTCACTTCAGAATAGGAGATTTTGCTACCAAACACCAGGAGCCCCTTTCCCTCAAAATGCTGTTACTGTGTAGACTAGGGAAAGACACCATGGTTCCCAGCTTAGAACGGCTCTTTTCACTGTGGGTTTCCTCCATGAAAGAGCCAGAAGTGCTGATCTCAACGAATCGGGCTGCACATCCCTGAATCCTAGGGGTAGGGCAGTTCTGAGGCAAAGTGCCACCTAAGGAAAGAAAGCAGAGTTTTCAGCCTGGGAAGCAGGGCCTCAAGTAAGTCTGCCAACAGAGTGCCCTCCTTTATAGCCAGCTGAGGAATTCTGGCAAGGCTGAATCTACCCGCTTACAACGAAATGTTTCACTTTAGAAAAGGAGATTATGCTACCAAACTCCAGCAGACCCTCTCCTTCAGAATCCTGTTTCCCTTTAGACTAGGGAAAGACAGCATGGTCCCCAGCTTACAACGGCTCTTTTCCCAGTTGGGTTCCTCCATAAAAGAGCCAGAAGGGCTGATCTCAAGTAATCGAGCTGCACATCCGTGAACCCTTGGGGTAGGGCAGTTCTGAGCCAAAGTGCCACCTAAGGAAAGAAAGCAGAGTTTTCAGCCTGGGAAGCAGGGCCTCAAGTAAGTCTGCCATCAGAGTGCCCTCCTTTAGAGCCAGCTGAGAAAATGTGGCAAGGCTTAATATACCCGCTTACAACGAAATGTTTCACTTCAGATAAGGAGATTATGCTACCAAACGCCAGCAGCCCCTCTCCCTCAGAGTCCTGTTTCTGTGTAGACTAGGGAAAGACACCATGGTTCCCAGCTAGAACGGCTCTTTTACCAGTTGGTTTTATCCAAAAAAGAGCCAGAAGGGCTGATCTCAACTAATCGGGCTGCACATCCCTGAATCGTAGGGGTAGGGCAGTTCTGAGCCAATGTGCCACCTAAGGAAAGAAAGCAGAGTTTTCAGCCTGGGAAGCAGGGCCTCAAGTAAGTCTGCCAACAGAGTGCCCTCCTTTAGAGCCAGCTGAGAAATTCTGGCAAGGCTGAATCTACCCGCTTACAACGAAATGTTTCTCTTCAGAATAGCAGATGTTGCTACCAAACGCCAGCAGCTACTCTCCCTCAGAGTGCTGTTTCTGTGTACACTAGGAAAAGACACTATGGTCCGCAGCTTAGAACGGGTCTTTTCCCAGTTGGTTTCCTCCATGAAAGAGTCAGAATGGCTGATCTCAAAAAATCGGCCTGCACATCCCTGAATACTTGGGGTAGGGGAGTTCTGAACCAATGTGCCACCTAAGGAATGAAAGCAAAATTTTCAGCCTGGGAACCAGGGCCTCAAGTAAGTCTGCCAACAGAGTGCCCTCCTTTAGATCCAGCTGAGAAAATGTGGCCAGGCTGATCTACCCGCTTACAACGAAATATTTCACTTCAGAATAGGAGATTTTGCTACAAAACGCCAGCAGCCCCTTTCCCTCAAAGTGCTGTTTCTGTGTAGACTAGGGAAAGACACCATGGTTCCCAGCTAGCACGGCTGTTTTGACTGTTGGTTTCCTCCATGAAAGAGCCAGAAGTGCTGATCTCAACTAATCGGGCTGCACATCCCTATATCCTAGGGGTAGGGCACTTCTGAGCCAACGTGCCACCTAAAGAAAGAAAGCAGAGTTTTCAGCCTGGGAAGCAGGGCCTTAGGTAACTCTGCCAACAGAATGCCCTCCTTTATAGCCAGCTGAGGAATTCTGGCAAGGCTGAATCTACCCACTTACAACGAAATGTTTCTCTTCAGAATAGCAGATGTTGCTACTAAACGCCACCAACTCCTCTCCCTGAGAATGCTGTTTCTGTGTACACTAGGGAAAGACACTATGGTCCACAGCTTAGAACGGGTCTTTTCCCAGTTGGTTTTATCCATGAAAGAGCCAGAAGGGCTGATCTCATGTAATCGGGCTGCACATCCGTGAACCCTTGGGGTAGGGCAGTTCTGAGGCAATGTGCCACCTAAGGAAAGAAAGCAGAGTTTTCAGCCTGGGAAGCAGGGCCTAAAGTAAGTCAGCCAACAGAGTGCCCTCCTTTATAGGTAGCTGAGAAAATGAGGCAAGGCTGAATCTACCCGCTTACCACGAAATGTTTCTCTTCCGAATAGCAGTTGTTGCTACCAAACGCCAGCAGCTCCTCTCCCTCAGAGTGCTGTTTCTGTGTAGACTAGGGAAAGACACTATGGTGCACAGCTTAGAACGTGTCTTTTCCCAGTTGGTTTCCTCCATGAAAGAGCCAGAAAGGCTGATCTCAACTAATCGGCCTGCACATCCCTGAATCCCTGGGGTAGGGTAGTTCTGAGCCAAAGTGCCACCTAAGGAATGAAAGCAAAATTTTCAGCCTGGGAAGCAGGGCCTCAAGTAAGTCTGCCAACAGAGTGCCCTCCTTTAGAGCCAGCTGAGAAAATGTGGCCAGGCTGAATCTACCCGCTTACAATGAAATGTTTCACTTCAGAATAGGAGATTTTGCTACCAAACACCAGGAGCCCCTTTCCCTCAAAGGGCTGTTTCTGTGTAGACTAGGGAAAGACACCATGGTCTCCAGCTTAGAACGGCTCTTTTCACTGCTGGTTTCCTCCATGAAAGAGCCAGAAGTGATGATCTGAACTAATGGGGATGCACATCCCTGAATCCTAGGGGTAGGGTAGTTCTGAGCCAAAGTGCCACCTAAGGAATGAAAGCAGAGTTTTCTGCCTGGGAAGCAGGGCCTCAAGTAAGTCTGCCAAGAGAGTGCCGTCCTTTAGAGCCAGCAGAGAAAATGTGGCAAGGCTGAATCTACCCGCTTACAACGAAATGTTTTTCTTCAGATAAGGATATTTTGCTACCAAACGCCAGCAGAGCCACTCCCTCAGAGTGCTGTTTCTGTGTAGACTAGGGAAAGACAGCATGGTCCCCAGCTTACAACGGCTCTTTTACCAGTTGGTTTTATCCATGAAAGAGCCAGAAGGGCTGATCTCTAGTAAGCGGGCTGCACATTCGTGATCTCTTGGGGTAGGGCAGTTCTGAGCAAATGTGCCACGTAAGGAAAGAAAGCAGAGTTTTCAGCCTGGGAAGCAGGGCCTCAAGTAAGTCAGCCAACAGAGTGCCCTCCTTTATAGCCAGTTGAGAAAATGAGGAAAGGCTGAATCTACCCGCTTACAGCGAAATATTTTTCTTCAGAATAGCAGATGTTTCTACCAAAGGCCAGCAGCTCCTCTCCCTCAGAGTGCTGTTTCTGTGTACACTACGGAAACACACTATGGTCCCCAGCGTAGAACGGGTCTTTTCCCAGTTCGTTTCCTCCATGAAAGAGTCAGAAAGGCTGATCTCAAAAAATCGGCCTGCACATCCCTGAATCCTTGGGGTAGGGGAGTTCTGAACCAATGTGCCACCTAAGGAATGAAAGCAAAATTTTCAGCCTGGGAACCAGGGCCTCAAGTAAGTCTGCCAAAAGAGTGCCGTCTTTTAGAGCCAGCTGAGAAAATATGGCCATGCTGAATCTACCCGCTTACAACGAAATGTTTCACTTCAGAGTAGGAGATTTTGCTACCAAACACCAGGAGCCCCTTTCCCTCAAAATGCTGTTACTGTGTAGACTAGGGAAAGACACCATGGTTCCCAGCTTAGAACGGCTCTTTTCACTGTTGGTTTCCCCCATGAAAGAGTCAGACGTGCTGATCTCAACGAATCGGGCTGCACATCCCTGAATCCTAGGGGTAGGGCAGTTCTGAGCCAATGTGCCACCTAAGGAAAGAAATCAGAGTTTTCACCCTGGGAAGCAGGGCCTCAGGTAAGTCTACCAACAGAGTGCCCTCCTTTATAGCCAGCTGAGGAATTCTGGCAAGGCTGAATCTACCCGCTTACAACGAAATGTTTCACTTTAGAAAAGGAGATTATGCTACCAAACGCCAGCAGCCCCTCTCCTTCAGAATCCTGTTTCTCTTTAGACTAGGGAAAGACAGCATGGTCCCCAGCTTACAACGGCTCTTTTCCCAGTTGGGTTCCTCCATAAAAGAGCCAGAAGGGCTGATCTCAAGTAATCGAGCTGCACATCCGTGAACCCTTGGGATAGGGCAGTTCTGAGCCAAAGTGCCACCTAAGGAAAGAAAGCAGAGTTTTCAGCCTGGGAAGCAGGGCCTCAAGTAAGTCTGCCAACAGAGTGCCCTCCTTTAGAGCCAGCTGAGAAATTCTGGCAAGGCTGAATCTACCCGCTTACAACGAAATGTTTCTCTTCAGAATAGCAGATGTTGCTACCAAACGCCAGCAGCTACTCTCCCTCAGAGTGCTGTTTCTGTGTACACTAGGAAAAGACACTATGGTCCGCAGCTTAGAACGGGTCTTTTCCCAGTTGGTTTCCTCCATGAAAGAGTCAGAATGGCTGATCTCAAAAAATCGGCCTGCACATCCCTGAATACTTGGGGTAGGGGAGTTCTGAACCAATGTGCCACCTAAGGAATGAAAGCAAAATTTTCAGCCTGGGAACCAGGGCCTCAAGTAAGTCTGCCAAAAGAGTGCCCTCTTTTAGAGCCAGCTGAGAAAATATGGCCAGGCTGAATCTTCCCGCTTACAACGAAATCTTTCACTTCAGAGTAGGAGATTTTGTTACCAAACTCCAGGAGCCCCTTTCCCTCAAAGTGCTGTTACTGGGTAGACTAGGGAAAGACACCATGGTCCCCAGCTTAGAACGGCTCTTTTCACTGTTGGTTTCCCCCATGAAAGAGCCAGACGTGCTGATCTCAAATAATCGGGCTGCACATCCCTGAATCCTAGGGGTAGGGCAGTTCTGAGCCAATGTGCCACCTACGGAAAGAAAGCCGAGTTTTCAGCTTGGGAAGCAGGGCCTCAGGTAAGTCTGCCAACAGAATGCCCTCCTTTATAGCCAGCTGAGGAATTCTGGCAAGGCTGAATCTACCCGCTTACAACGAAATGTTTCTCTTCAGAATAGCAGATGTTGCTACTAAAAGCCACCAACTCCTCTCCCTGAGAATGCTGTTTCTGTGTACACTAGGGAAAGACACTATGGTCCACAGCTTAGAACGGGTCTTTTCCCAGTTGGTTTTATCCATGAAAGACCCAGAAGGGCTGATCTCATGTAATCGGGCTGCACATCCGTGAACCCTTGGGGTAGGGCAGTTCTGAGCCAATGTGCCACCTAAGGAAAGAAAGCAGAGTTTTCAGCCTGGGAAGCAGGGCCTCAAGTAAGTTAGACAACAGAGTGCCCTCCTTTATAGCCAGCTGAGAAAATGAGGAAAGGCTGAATCTACCCGCTTACAGCGAAATGTTTCTCTTCAGAATAGCAGATGTTTCTACTGAACGCCAGCAGCTCCTCTCCCTCAGAGTGCTGTTTCTGTGTACACTAGAGAAAGACACTATGGTCCCCAGCTTAGAACGGGTCTTTTCCTAGTTGGTTTCCTCCATGAAAGAGTCAGAAAGGCTGATCTCAAAAAATCGGCCTGCACATCCCTGAATCCTTGGGGTAGGGGAGTTCTGAGCCAATGTGCCACCTAAGGAATGAAAGCAAAATTTTCAGCCTGGGAAGCAGGGGCTCAAGTAAGTCTGCCAACACAATGCCCTCCTTTAGAGCCAGCTGAGAAAATGTGGCCAGGCTGATCTACCCCCTTACAACGAAATGTTTCACTTCAGAATAGGAGATTTTGCTACCAAACGCCGGCAGCCCCTTTCCCTCAAAGTGCTGTTTCTGTGTAGACTAGGGAAAGACACCATGGTTCCCAGCTAGAAAGGCTCTTTTGACTGTTGGTTTCCTCCATGAAAGAGCCAGAAGTGCTGATCTCAACGAATCGGGCTGCACATCCCTGAATCCTAGGGGTAGGGCAGTTCTGAGCCAAAGTGCCACCTAAGGAAAGAAAGCAGACTTTTCACCCTGGGAAGCAGGGCCTCAAGTAAGTCTTCCAACAGAGTGCCCACCTTTGTAGCCAGCTGAGAAATTCTGGCAAGGCTGAATCTACCCCCTTACAATGAAATGTTTCACTTTAGAAAAGGAGACTATGCTACCAAACGCCAGCAGCCCCTCTCCTTCAGAATCCTGTTTCTCTTTAGACTAGGGAAAGACAGCATGGTCCCCAGCTTACAACGGCTCTTTTCCCAGTTGGTTTCCTCCATAACAGAGCCAGAAGGGCTGATCTCAAGTAATCGGGCTGCACATCCGTGAACCCTTGCGGTAGGGCAGTTCTGAGCCAATGTGCCACCTAAGGAAAGAAAGCAGAGTTTTCAGCCTGGGAAGCAGGGCCTAAAGTAAGTCAGCCAACAGAGTGCCCTCCTTTATAGCTAGCTGAGAAAATGAGGCAAGGCTGAATCTACCCGCTTACCACGAAATGTTTCTCTTCCGAATAGCAGATGTTGCTATCAAACGCCAGCAGCTCCTCTCCCTCAGAGTGCTGTTTCTGTGTAGACTAGGGAAAGACACTATGGTGCACAGCTTAGAACGTGTCTTTTCCCAGTTGGTTTCCTCCATGAAAGAGCCAGAAAGGCTGATCTCAACTAATCGGCCTGCACATCCCTGAATCCCTGGGGTAGGGTAGTTCTGAGCCAAAGTGCCACCTAAGGAATGAAAGCAAAATTTTCAGCCTGGGAAGCAGGGCCTCAAGTAAGTCTGCCAACAGAGTGCCCTCCTTTAGAGCCAGCTGAGAAAATGTGGCCAGGCTGATCTACCCGCTTACAACGAAATGTTTCACTTCAGAATAGGAGATTTTGCTACCAAACGCAAGCAGCCCCTTTCCCTCAAAGGGCTGTTTCTGGGTAGACTAGGGAAGGACACCATGGTCTCCAGCTTAGAACGGCTCTTTTCACTGTTTGTTTCCTCCATGAAAGACCCAGAGTTGCTGATCTCAACTAATGGGGCTGCACATCCCTGAATCCTAGGGGTAGGGTAGTTCTGAGCCAAAGTGCCACCTAAGGAATGACAGCCGAGTTTTCAGCCTGGGAAGCAGGGCCTCAAGTAAGTCTGCCAAAAGAGTGCCCTCCTTTCAAGCCAGCTTAGAAAATGTGGCAAGGCTGAATCTACCCGCTTACAACGAAATGTTTCTCTTCAGATAAGGAGATTATTCTACCAAACGCCAGCAGAGCCACTCCCTCAGAAACCTGTTTCTGTGTAGACTAGGGAAAGACAGCATTGTCCCCCGCTTACAACGGCTCTTTTACCAGTTGGTTTTATCCATGAAAGAGCCAGAAAGGCTGATCTCTAGTAATCGGGCTGCACATCCGTGAACTCTTGGGGTAGGGCAGTTCTGAGCCAATGTGCCACCTAAGGAAAGAAAGGAGAGTTTTCAGCCTGGTGAGCAGGGCCTCAAGTAAGTCAGCCAACAGAGTGCCCTCCTTTATAGGCAGTTGAGAAAATGAGGCAAGGCTGAATCTACCCGCTTACAACGAAATGTTTCTCTTCCGAATAGCAGATGTTTCTACCAAATGCGAGCAACTCCTCTCCCTCAGAGTGCTGTTTCTGTGTACACTAGGGAAAGACACTATGGTCCGCAGCTTAGAACGGGTCTTTTCCCAGTTGGTTTCCTCCATGAAAGAGTCAGAAAGGCTGATCTCAAAAAATCGGCCTGCACATCCCTGAATCCTAGGGGTAGGGGAGTTCTGAGCCAATGTGCCACCTAAGGAATGAAAGCAAAATTTTTAGCCTGGGAAGCAGGGCTTCAAGTAAGTCTGCCATCAGAGTGCCCTCCTTTAGAGCCAGCTGAGAAAATGTGGCAAGGCTGAATATACCAGCTTACAACGAAATGTTTCACTTCAGATAAGGAGATTATGCTACCAAACGCCAGCAGCCCCTCTCCCTCACAGTCCTGTTTCTGTGTAGACTAGGGAAAGACAGCATGGTCCCCAGCTTACAACGGCTCTTTTCCCAGTTGGTTTTATCCATTAAAGACCCAGAAGGGCTGATCTCTAGTAATCGCGCTGCACATCCGTGAACTCTTGGGGTAGGGCAGTTCTTAGCCAATGTGCCACCTAAGGAAAGGAAGCAGAGTTTTCAGCCTGGGAAGCAGGGCCTAAAGTAAGTCAGCCAACAGAGTGCCCTCCTTTATAGCTAGCTGAGAAAATGAGGCAAGGCTGAATCTACCCGCTTACAACGAAATGTTTCTCTTCCGAATAGCAGATGTTGCTACCAAACGCCAGCAGCTCCTGTCCCTCAGAGTGCTGTTTCTGTGTAGACTAGGGAAAGACACTATGGTGCACAGCTTAGAACGTGTCTTTTCCCAGTTGGTTTCCTCCATGAAAGAGCCAGAAAGGCTGATCTCAACTAATCGGCCTGCACATCCCTGAATCCCTAGGGTAGGGTAGTTCTAAGCCAAAGTGCCACCTAAGGAATGAAAGCAAAATTTTCAGCCTGGGAAGCAGGGCCTCAAGTAAGTCTGCCAACAGAGTGCCCTCCTTTAGAGCCAGCTGAGAAAATGTGGCCAGGCTGATCTACCCGCTTACAACGAAATGTTTCACTTCAGAATAGGAGATTTTGCTACCACACGCAAGCAGCCCCTTTCCCTCAAAGGGCTGTTTCTGGGTAGACTAGGGAAGGACACCATGGTCTCCAGCTTAGAACGGCTCTTTTCACTGTTTGTTTCCTCCATGAAAGACCCAGAGTTGCTGATCTCAACTAATGGGGCTGCACATCCCTGAATCCTAGGGGTAGGGTAGTTCTGAGCCAAAGTGCCACCTAAGGAATGACAGCCGAGTTTTCAGCCTGGGAAGCAGGGCCTCAAGTAAGTCTGCCAACAGAGTGCCCTCCTTTCGAGCCAGCTGAGAAAATGTGGCAAGGCTGAATCTACCCGCTTACAACGAAATGTTTCTCTTCAGATAAGGAGATTATTCTACCAAACGCCAGCAGAGCCACTCCCTCAGAGTCCTGTTTCTGTGTAGACTAGGGAAGGACAGCATTGTCCCCCACTTACAACGGCTCTTTTACTAGTTGGTTTTATCCATGAAAGAGCCAGAAAGGCTGATCGCTAGTAATCGGGCTGCACATCCGTGAACTCTTGGGGTAGGGCAGTTCTGAGCCAATGTGCCACCTAAGGAAAGAAAGGAGAGTTTTCAGCCTGGTAAGCAGGGCCTCAAGTAAGTCAGCCAACAGAGTGCCCTCCTTTATAGGCAGTTGAGAAAATGAGGCAGGCTGAATTTACCCGCTTACAACGAAATGTTTCTCTTCCGAATAGCAGATGTTTCTACCAAATGCGAGCAACTCCTCTCCCTCAGAGTGCTGTTTCTGTGTACACTAGGGAAAGACACTATGGTCCGCAGCTTAGAACGGGTCTTTTCCCAGTTGGTTTCCTCCATGAAAGAGTCAGAAAGACTGATCTCAAAAAATCGGCCTGCACAACCCTGAATCCTTGGGGTAGGGAAGTTCTGAGCCAATGTGCCACCTAAGGAATGAGAGCAAAATTTTCAGCCTGGGAAGCAGGGCCTCAAGTAATTCCGCCAAGAGAGTGCCCTCTTTAAGAGCCAGCTGAGAAAATGTGGCCAGGCTGAATCTACCCACTTACAACGAAATGTTTCACTTCAGAATAGGAGATTTTTCTACCAAACGCCAGCAGCCCCTCTCCCTCAGAGTCCTGTTTCTGTGTAGACTAGGGAAAGACAGCATGGTTCCCAGCTTAGAACGGCTCTTTTCACTGTTGGTTTTATCCATGAAAGAGTCAGACGTGCTGATCTCAACGAATCGGGCTGCACATCCCTGAATCCTAGGGGTAGGGCAGTTCTGAGCCAATGTGCCACCTAAGGAAAGAAATCAGAGTTTTCACCCTGGGAAGCAGGGCCTCAGGTAAGTCTACCAACAGAGTGCCCTCCTTTATAGCCAGCTGAGAAATTCTGGCAAGGCTGAATCTACCCGCTTACAACGAAATGTTTCACTTTAGAAAAGGAGATTATGCTACCAAAGGCCAGCAGCCCCTCTCCTTCAGAATTCTGTTTCTCTTTATACTAGGGAAAGACAGCATGGTCCCCACCTTACAATGGCTCTTTTCCCAGTTGGTTTCCTCCATAAAAGAGCCAGAAGGGCTGATCTAAAGTAATCGGGCTGCACATCCGTGAACCCTTGGGGTAGGGCAGTTCTGAGCCAAAGTGCCACCTAAGGAAAGAAAGCAGAGTTTTCAGCCTGGGAAGCAGGGCCTCAAGTAAGTCTGCCAACAGAGTGCCCTCCTTTATAGCCAGCTGAGAAAATGAGGAAAGGCTGAATCTACCCGCTTACAGCGAAATATTTCTCTTCAGAATAGCAGATGTTTCTACCAAAGGCCAGCAGCTCCTCTCCCTCAGAGTGCTGTTTCTGTGTACACTACGGAAACACACTATGGTCCCCAGCTTAGAACGGGTCTTTTCCCAGTTGCTTTCCTCCATGAAAGAGTCAGAAAGTCTGATCTCAAAAAATTGGCATGCACATCCCTGAATCCTTGGGGTAGGGGAGTTCTGAGCCAATGTGCCACCTAAGGAAAGAAAGCAGAGTTTTCAGCCTGGAAGCAGGGCCTCAAGTAAGTCTGCCAACAGAGTGCCCTCCTTTAGAGCCAGCTGAGAAAATGTGGCAAGACTGAATCTACCCGCTTACAACGAAATGTTTCACTTCAGAAAAGGAGATTATGCTACCAAACACCAGCAGCACGTCTCCCTCAGAGTCCTGTTTCTGTGTAGACTAGGGAAACACAGCATGGTCCCCAGCTTACAACGGCTCTTTTACCAGTTGGTTTTATCCATGAAAGAGCCAGAAGTGCTGATCTCAACTAATCGGGCTGCACATCCCTGAATCGTAGGGGTAGGGCAGATCTGAGCCAATGTGCCACCTAAGGAAAGAAAGCAGAGTTTTCAGCCTGGGAAGCAGGGCCTCAAGTAAGTCTGCCAACAGAGTGCCCTCCTTTAGAGCCAGCTGAGAAAATGTGGCCAGGCTGATCTACCCGTTTACAATGAAAACAGCAGCCCCTCTCACTCAGAGTCCTGTTTCTGTGTAGACTAGGGAAAGACACCATGGTTCCCAGCTAGCACGGCTGTTTTGACTGTTGGTTTCCTCCATGAAAGAGCCAGAAGTGCTGATCTCAACTAATCGGGCTGCACATCCCTATATCCTAGGGGTAGGGCAGTTCTGAGCCAACGTGCCACCTAAAGAAAGAAAGCAGAGTTTTCTGCCTGGGAAGCAGGGCCTCAAGTAAGTCTGCCAAGAGAGTGCCCTCCTTTAGAGCCAGCTGAGAAAATGTGGCAAGGCTGAATCTACCCGCTTACAACGAAATGTTTCTCTTCAGATAAGGATATTTTCCTACCAAACGCCAGCAGAGCCACTCCCTCAGAGTGCTGTTTCTGTGTAGACTAGGGAAAGACAGCATGGTCCCCAGCTTACAACGGCTCTTTTACCAGTTGGTTTTATCCATGAAAGAGCCAGAAGGGCTGATCTCTAGTAAGCGGGCTGCACATTCGTGATCTCTTGGGGTAGGGCAGTTCTGAGCAAATGTGCCACGTAAGGAAAGAAAGCAGAGTTTTCAGCCTGGGAAGCAGGGCCTCAAGTAAGTCAGCCAACAGAGTGCCCTCCTTTATAGCCAGTTGAGAAAATGAGGCAAGGCTGAAATTACCCGCTTACAACGAAATGTTTCTCTTCCGAATAGCAGATGTTTCTACCAAAGGCGAGCAGCTCCTCTCCCTCAGAGTGCTGTTTCTGTGTACACTACGGAAACACACTATGGTCCCCAGCGTAGAACGGGTCTTTTCCCAGTTGGTTTCCTCCATGAAAGAGTCAGAAAGGCTGATCTCAAAAATCCGGCCTGCACATCCCTGAATCCTTGGGGTAGGGGAGTTCTGAACCAATGTGCCACCTAAGGAATGAAAGCAAAATTTTCAGCCTGGGAACAAGGGTCTCAAGTAAGTCTGCCAAAAGAGTGCCGTCTTTTAGAGCCAGCTGAGAAAATATGGCCAGGCTTAATCTACCCGCTTACAACGAAATGTTTCACTTCAGAGTAGGAGATTTTGCTACCAAACACCAGGGGCCCCTTTCCCTCAAAATGCTGTTACTGTGTAGACTAGGGAAAGACACCATGGTTCCCAGCATAGAACGGCTCTTTTCACTGTTGGTTTCCCCCATGAAAGAGTCAGACGTGCTGATCTCAACGAATCGGGCTGCACATCCCTGAATCCTAGGGGTAGGGCAGTTCTGAGCCAATGTGCCACCTAAGGAAAGAAATCAGAGTTTTCACCCTGGGAAGCAGGGCCTCAGGTAAGTCTGCCAACAGAGTGCCCTCCTTTATAGCCAGCTGAGAAATTCTGGCAAGGCTGAATCTACCCGCTTACAACGAAATGTTTCACTTTAGAAAAGGAGATTTTGCTACCAAACGCCAGCAGGCCCTCTCCTTCAGAATCTTGTTTCTCTTTAGACTAGGGAAAGACAGCATGGTCCCCAGCTTACAACGGCTCTTTTCCCAGTTGGGTTCCTCCATAAAAGAGCCAGAAGGGCTGATCTCGAGTAATCGAGCTGCACATCCGTGAACCCTTGGGGTAGGGCAGTTCTGAGCCAAAGTGCCACCTAAGGAAAGAAAGCAGAGTTTTCAGCCTGGGAAGCAGGGCCTCAAGTAAGTCTGCCATCAGAGTGCCCTCCTTTCGAGCCAGCTGAGAAAATGTGGCAAGGCTGAATCTACCCGCTTACAACGAAATGTTTCTCTTCAGATAAGGAGATTATTCTACCAAACGCCAGCAGAGCCACTCCCTCAGAGTCCTGTTTCTGTGTAGACTAGGGAAAGACAGCATTGTCCCCCGCTTACAACGGCTCTTTTACCAGTTGGTTTTATCCATGAAAGAGCCAGAAAGGCTGATCTCTAGTAAACGGGCTGCACATCCGTGAACTCTTGGGGTAGGGCAGTTCTGAGCCAATGTGCCACCTAAGGAAAGAAAGGAGAGTTTTCAGCCTGGTGAGCAGGGCCTCAAGTAAGTCAGCCAACAGAGTGCCCTCCTTTATAGGCAGTTGAGAAAATGAGGCAAGGCTGAATCTACCCGCTTACAACGAAATGTTTCTCTTCCGAATAGCAGATGTTTCTACCAAATGCGAGCAACTCCTCTCCCTCAGAGTGCTGTTTCTGTGTACACTAGGGAAAGACACTATGGTCCGCAGCTTAGAACGGGTCTTTTCCCAGTTGGTTTCCTCCATGAAAGAGTCAGAAAGGCTGATCTCAAAAAATCGGCCTGCACATCCCTGAATCCTAGGGGTAGGGTAGTTCTGAGCCAAAGTGCCACCTAAGGAATAAAAGCAAAATTTTCAGCCTGGGAAGCAGGGCCTCAGGTAAGTCTGCCAACAGAGTGCCCTCCTTTAGAGCCAGCTGAGAAAATGTGGCCAGGCTGATCTACCCGTTTACAACGAAAACAGCAGCCCCTCTCCCTCAGAGTCCTGTTTCTGTGTAGACTAGGGAAAGACACCATGGTTCCCAGCTAGAACGGCCCTTTTACCAGTTGGTTTTATCCAAGAAAGAGCCAGAAGGGCTGATCTCAACTAATCGGGCTGCACATCCCTGAATCGTAGGGGTAGGGCAGTTCTGAGCCAATGTGCCACCTAAGGAAAGAAAGCAGAGTTTTCAGCCTGGGAAGCAGGGCCTCAAGGAAGTCTGCCAACAGAGTGCCCTCCTTTAGAGCCAGCTGAGAAATTCTGGCAAGGCTGAATCTACCCGCTTACAACGAAATGTTTCTCTTCAGAATAGCAGATGTTGCTACCAGACGCCAGCAGCTACTCTCCCTCAGAGTGCTGTTTCTGTGTACACTAGGAAAAGACACTATGGTCCACAGCTTAGAACGGGTCTTATCCCTGTTGGTTTCCTCCATGAAAGAGCCAGAAAGGCTGATCTCAACGAATTGGCCTGCACATCCCTGAATCCCTGGGGTAGGATAGTTCTGAGCCAAAGTGCCACCTAAGGAATGAAAGCAAAATTTTCAGCCTGGGAAGCAGGGCCTCAAGTAAGTCTTCCAACAGAGTGCCCTCCTTTGTAGCCAGCTGAGAAATTCTGGCAAGGCTGAATCTACCCCCTTACAATGAAATGTTTCACTTTAGAAAAGGAGACTATGCTACCAAACGCCAGCAGCCCCTCTCCTTCAGAATCCTGTTTCTCTTTAGACTAGGGAAAGACAGCATGGTCCCCAGCTTACAATGGCTCTTTTCCCAGTTGGGTTCCTCCATAAAAGAGCCAGAAGGGCTGATCTCAAGTAATCGGGCTGCACATCCGTGAACCCTTGGGGTAGGGCAGTTCTGAGCCAAAGTGCCACCTAAGGAAAGAAAGCAGAGTTTTCAGCCTGGGAAGCAGGGCCTCAAGTAAGTCTGCCAACAGAGTGCCCTCCTTTATAGCCAGCTGAGAAAATGAGGAAAGGCTGAATCTACCCGCTTACAGCGAAATATTTCTCTTCAGAATAGCAGATGTTTCTACCAAAGGCCAGCAGCTCCTCTCCCTCAGAGTGCTGTTTCTGTGTACACTACGGAAACACACTATGGTCCCCAGCTTAGAACGGGTCTTATCCCTGTTGGTTTCCTCCATGAAAGAGTCAGAAAGTCTGATCTCAACTAATTGGCCTGCACATCCCTGAATCCCTGGGGTAGGATAGTTCTGAGCCAAAGTGCCACCTAAGGAATGAAAGCAAAATTTTCAGCCTGGGAAGCAGGGCCTCAAGTAAGTCAGCCAACAGAGTGCCCTCCTTTAGAGCCAGCTGAGAAAATGTGGCCAGGCTGAATCTACCCGCTTACAACGAAATGTTTCACTTCAGAATAGGAGATTTTGCTACCAAACGCCAGGAGCCCCTTTCCCTCAAAGTGCTGTTTCTCTGTAGACTAGGGAAACACACCATGGTTCCCAGCTTAGAACGGCTCTTTTCACTGTGGGTTTCCTCCATGAAAGAGCCAGAAGTGCTGATCTCAACGAATCGGGCTGCACATCCCTGAATCCTAGGGGTAGGGCAGTTCTGAGCCAAAGTGCCACCTAAGGAAAGAAAGCAGAGTTTTCAGCCTGGGAAGCAGGGCCTCAAGTAAGTCTGCCAACAGAGTGCCCTCCTTTATAGCCAGCTGAGGAATTCTGGCAAGGCTTAATCTACCCGCTTACAACGAAATGTTTCACTTTAGAAAAGGAGATTATGCTACCAAACGCCAGCAGCCCCTCTCCTTCAGAATCCTGTTTCTCTTTAGACTAGGGAAAGACAGCATGGTCCCCAGCTTACAACGGCTCTTTTCCCAGTTGGGTTCCTCCATAAAAGAGCCAGAAGGGCTGATCTCAAGTAATCGAGCTGCACATCCGTGAACCCTTGGGGTAGGGCAGTTCTGAGCCAAAGTGCCACCTAAGGAAAGAAAGCAGAGTTTTCAGCCTGGGAAGCAGGGCCTCAAGTAAGTCTGCCATCAGAGTGCCCTCCTTTAGAGCCAGCTGAGAAAATGTGGCAAGGCTTAATATACCCGCTTACAACGAAATGTTTCACTTCAGATAAGGAGATTATGCTACCAAACGCCAGCAGCCCCTCTCCCTCAGAGTCCTGTTTCTGTGTAGACTAGGGAAAGACACCATGGTTCCCAGCTAGAACGGCTCTTTTACCAGTTGGTTTTATCCAAAAAAGAGCCAGAAGGGCTGATCTCAACTAATCGGGCTGCACATCCCTGAATCGTAGGGGTAGGGCAGTTCTGAGCCAATGTGCCACCTAAGGAAAGAAAGCAGAGTTTTCAGCCTGGGAAGCAGGGCCTCAAGTAAGTCTGCCAACAGAGTGCCCTCCTTTATAGCCAGCTGAGGAATTCTGGCAAGGCTGAATCTACCCGCTTACAACGAAATGTTTCACTTTAGAAAAGGAGATTATGCTACCAAACGCCAGCAGCCCCTCTCCTTCAGAATCCTGTTTCTCTTTAGACTAGGGAAAGACAGCATGGTCCCCAGCTTACAACGGCTCTTTTCCCAGTTGGGTTCCTCCATAAAAGAGCCAGAAGGGCTGATCTCAAGTAATCGAGCTGCACATCCGTGAACCCTTGGGGTAGGGCAGTTCTGAGCCAAAGTGCCACCTAAGGAAAGAAAGCAGAGTTTTCAGCCTGGGAAGCAGGGCCTCAAGTAAGTCTGCCAACAGAGTGCCCTCCTTTAGAGCCAGCTGAGAAATTCTGGCAAGGCTGAATCTACCCGCTTACAACGAAATGTTTCTCTTCAGAATAGCAGATGTTGCTACCAAACGCCAGCAGCTACTCTCCCTCAGAGTGCTGTTTCTGTGTACACTAGGAAAAGACACTATGGTCCGCAGCTTAGAACGGGTCTTTTCCCAGTTGGTTTCCTCCATCAAAGAGTCAGAATGGCTGATCTCAAAAAATCGGCCTGCACATCCCTGAATACTTGGGGTAGGGGAGTTCTGAACCAATGTGCCACCTAAGGAATGAAAGCAAAATTTTCAGCCTGGGAACCAGGGCCTCAAGTAAGTCTGCCAAAGGAGTGCCCTCTTTTAGAGCCAGCTGAGAAAATATGGCCAGGCTGAATCTTCCCGCTTACAACGAAATCTTTCACTTCAGAGTAGGAGATTTTGTTACCAAACTCCAGGAGCCCCTTTCCCTCAAAGTGCTGTTACTGGGTAGACTAGGGAAAGACACCATGGTCCCCAGCTTAGAACGGCTCTTTTCACTGTTGGTTTCCCCCATGAAAGAGCCAGACGTGCTGATCTCAAATAATCGGGCTGCACATCCCTGAATCCTAGGGGTAGGGCAGTTCTGAGCCAATGTGCCACCTAAGGAAAGAAAGCCGAGTTTTCAGCTTGGGAAGCAGGGCCTCAGGTAAGTCTGCCAACAGAATGCCCTCCTTTATAGCCAGCTGAGGAATTCTGGCAAGGCTGAATCTACCCGCTTACAACGAAATGTTTCTCTTCAGAATAGCAGATGTTGCTACTAAAAGCCACCAACTCCTCTCCCTGAGAATGCTGTTTCTGTGTACACTAGGGAAAGACACTATGGTCCACAGCTTAGAACGGGTCTTTTCCCAGTTGGTTTTATCCATGAAAGAGCCAGAAGGGCTGATCTCATGTAATCGGGCTGCACATCCGTGAACCCTTGGGGTAGGGCAGTTCTGAGCCAATGTGCCACCTAAGGAAAGAAAGCAGAGTTTTCAGCCTGGGAAGCAGGGCCTCAAGTAAGTTAGACAACAGAGTGCCCTCCTTTATAGCCAGCTGAGAAAATGAGGAAAGGCTGAATCTACCCGCTTACAGCGAAATGTTTCTCTTCAGAATAGCAGATGTTTCTACTGAACGCCAGCAGCTCCTCTCCCTCAGAGTGCTGTTTCTGTGTACACTAGAGAAAGACACTATGGTCCCCAGCTTAGAACGGGTCTTTTCCTAGTTGGTTTCCTCCATGAAAGAGTCAGAAAGGCTGATCTCAAAAAATCGGCCTGCACATCCCTGAATCCTTGGGGTAGGGGAGTTCTGAGCCAATGTGCCACCTAAGGAATGAAAGCAAAATTTTCAGCCTGGGAAGCAGGGGCTCAAGTAAGTCTGCCAACACAATGCCCTCCTTTAGAGCCAGCTGAGAAAATGTGGCCAGGCTGATCTACCCCCTTACAACGAAATGTTTCACTTCAGAATAGGAGATTTTGCTACCAAACGCCGGCAGCCCCTTTCCCTCAAAGTGCTGTTTCTGTGTAGACTAGGGAAAGACACCATGGTTCCCAGCTAGAAAGGCTCTTTTGACTGTTGGTTTCCTCCATGAAAGAGCCAGAAGTGCTGATCTCCACTAATCGGGCTGCACGTCCCTGAATCGTAGGGGTAGGGCAGTTCTGAGCCAATGTGCCACCTAAGGAAAGAAAGCAGAGTTTTCAGCCTGGGAAGCAGGGCCTCAAGTAAGTCTGCCAACAGAGTGCCCTCCTTTATAGCCAGCTGAGAAATTCTGGCAAGGCTGAATCTACCCGCTTACAACGAAATGTTTCTCTTCAGAATAGCAGATGCTGCTACCAAACGCCAGCAGCTCCTCTCCCTCAGAGTCCTGTTTCTGTGTAGACTAGGGAAAGACAGCATTGTCCCCCGCTTACAACGGCTCTTTTACTAGTTGGTTTTATCCATGAAAGAGCCAGAAAGGCTGATCTCTAGTAATCGGGCTGCACATCCGTGAACTCTTGGGGTAGGGCAGTTCTGAGCCAATGTGCCACCTAAGGAAAGAAAGGAGAGTTTTCAGCCTGGTAAGCAGGGCCTCAAGTAAGTCAGCCAACAGAGTGCCCTCCTTTATAGGCAGTTGAGAAAGTGAGGCAAGGCTGAATCTACCCTCTTACAACGAAATGTTTCTCTTCCGAATAGCAGATGTTTCTACCAAATGCGAGCAAATCCTCTCCCTCAGAGTGCTGTTTCTGTGTACACTAGGGAAAGACACTATGGTCCGCAACTTAGAACGGGTCTTTTCCCAGTTGGTTTCCTCCATGAAAGAGTCAGAAAGACTGATCTCAAAAAATCGGCCTGCACAACCCTGAATCCTTGGGGTAGGGAAGTTTTGAGCCAATGTGCCACCTAAGGAATGAGAGCAAAATTTTCAGCCTGGGAAGCAGGGCCTCAAGTAAGTCCGCCAAGAGAGTGCCCTCTTTAAGAGCCAGCTGAGAAAATGTGGCCAGGCTGAATCTACCCACTTACAACGAAATGTTTCACTTCAGAATAGGAGATTTTGCTACCAAACGCCAGCAGCCCCTCTCCCTCAGAGTCCTGTTTCTGTGTAGACTAGGGAAAGACAGCATGGTCCCCAGCTTACAACGGCTCTTTTAACAGTTGGTTTTATCCATGAAAGAGCCAGAATGGCTGATCTCAAGTAATCGTGCTGCATATCCGTGAACCCTTGGGGTAGGGCAGTTCTGAGCCAATGTGCCACCTAAGGAAAGAAAGCAGAGTTTTCAGCCTGGGAAGCAGGGCCTCAAGTAAGTCAGCCAACAGAGTGCCCTCCTTTATAGCCAGCTGAGAAAATGTGGCAAGGCTGAATATACCCGCTTACAACGAAATGTTTCTCTTCCGAATAGCAGATGTTTCTACCAAATGCGAGCAGCTCCTCTCCCTCAGAGTGCTGTTTCTGTGTACACTAGGGAAAGACACTATGGTCCGCAGCTTAGAACGGGTCTTTTCCCAGTTGGTTTCCTCCATGAAAGAGTCAGAAAGATTGATCTCAAAAAATCGGCCTGCACAACCCTGAATCCTTGGGGTAGGGAAGTTCTGAGCCAATGTGCCACCTAAGGAATGAGAGCAAAATTTTCAGCCTGGGAAGCAGGGCCTCAAGTAAGTCAGCCAACAGAGTGCCCTCTTTTAGAGCCAGCTGAGAAAATGTGGCCAGGCTGAATCTACCCGCTTACAACGAAATGTTTCACTTCAGAATAGGAGATTTTGCCACCAAACGCCAGGAGCCCCTTTCCCTCAAAGTGCTGTTTCTCCTTAGACTAGGGAAACACACCATGGTTCCCAGCTTAGAACGGTTCTTTTCACTGTTGGTTTCCTCCATGAAAGAGCCAGAAGTGCTGATCTCAACGAATCGGGCTGCACATCCCTGAATCCTAGGGGTAGGGCAGTTCTGAGCCAAAGTGCCACCTAAGGAAAGAAAGCAGACTTTTCAGCCTGGGAAGCAGGGCCTCAAGTAAGTCTTCCAACAGAGTGCCCTCCTTTGTAGCCAGCTGAGAAATTCTGGCAAGGCTGAATCTACCCCCTTACAATGAAATGTTTCACTTTAGAAAAGGAGACTATGCTACCAAACGCCAGCAGCCCCTCTCCTTCAGAATCCTGTTTCTCTTTAGACTAGGGAAAGACAGCATGGTCCCCAGCTTACAACGGCTCTTTTCCCAGTTGGTTTCCTCCATAACAGAGCCAGAAGGGCTGATCTCAAGTAATCGGGCTGCACATCCGTGAACCCTTGCGGTAGGGCAGTTCTGAGCCAATGTGCCACCTAAGGAAAGAAAGCAGAGTTTTCAGCCTGGGAAGCAGGGCCTAAAGTAAGTCAGCCAACAGAGTGCCCTCCTTTATAGCTAGCTGAGAAAATGAGGCAAGGCTGAATCTACCCGCTTACCACGAAATGTTTCTCTTCCGAATAGCAGATGTTGCTACCAAACGCCAGCAGCTCCTCTCCCTCAGAGTGCTGTTTCTGTGTAGACTAGGGAAAGACACTATGGTGCACAGCTTAGAACGTGTCTTTTCCCAGTTGGTTTCCTCCATGAAAGAGCCAGAAAGGCTGATCTCAACTAATCGGCCTGCACATCCCTGAATCCCTGGGGTAGGGTAGTTCTGAGCCAAAGTGCCACCTAAGGAATGAAAGCAAAATTTTCAGCCTGGGAAGCAGGGCCTCAAGTAAGTCTGCCAACAGAGTGCCCTCCTTTAGAGCCAGCTGAGAAAATGTGGCCAGGCTGATCTACCCGCTTACAACGAAATGTTTCACTTCAGAATAGGAGATTTTGCTACCAAACGCAAGCAGCCCCTTTCCCTCAAAGGGCTGTTTCTGGGTAGACTAGGGAAGGACACCATGGTCTCCAGCTTAGAACGGCTCTTTTCACTGTTTGTTTCCTCCATGAAAGACCCAGAGTTGCTGATCTCAACTAATGGGGCTGCACATCCCTGAATCCTAGGGGTAGGGTAGTTCTGAGCCAAAGTGCCACCTAAGGAATGACAGCCGAGTTTTCAGCCTGGGAAGCAGGGCCTCAAGTAAGTCTGCCAACAGAGTGCCCTCCTTTCAAGCCAGCTGAGAAAATGTGGCAAGGCTGAATCTACCCGCTTACAACGAAATGTTTCTCTTCAGATAAGGAGATTATTCTACCAAACGCCAGCAGAGCCACTCCCTCAGAGTCCTGTTTCTGTGTAGACTAGGGAAAGACAGCATTGTCCCCCGCTTACAACGGCTCTTTTACCAGTTGGTTTTATCCATGAAAGAGCCAGAAAGGCTGATCTCTCGTAATCGGGCTGCACATCCGTGAACTCTTGGGGTAGGGCAGTTCTGAGCCAATGTGCCACCTAAGGAAAGAAAGGAGAGTTTTCAGCCTGGTGAGCAGGGCCTCAAGTAAGTCAGCCAACAGAGTGCCCTCCTTTATAGGCAGTTGAGAAAATGAGGCAAGGCTGAATCTACCTGCTTACAACGAAATGTTTCTCTTCCGAATAGCAGATGTTTCTACCAAATGCGAGCAACTCCTCTCCCTCAGAGTGCTGTTTCTGTGTACACTAGGGAAAGACACTATGGTCCGCAGCTTAGAACGGGTCTTTTCCCAGTTGGTTTCCTCCATGAAAGAGTCAGAAAGGCTGATCTCAAAAAATCGGCCTGCACATCCCTGAATCCTAGGGGTAGGGGAGTTCTGAGCCAATGTGCCACCTAAGGAATGAAAGCAAAATTTTTAGCCTGGGAAGCAGGGCTTCAAGTAAGTCTGCCATCAGAGTGCCCTCCTTTAGAGCCAGCTGAGAAAATGTGGCAAGGCTGAATATACCCGCTTACAACGAAATGTTTCACTTCAGATAAGGAGATTATGCTACCAAACGCCAGCAGCCCCTCTCCCTCACAGTCCTGTTTCTGTGTAGACTAGGGAAAGACAGCATGGTCCCCAGCTTACAACGGCTCTTTTCCCAGTTGGTTTTATCCATTAAAGAGCCAGAAGGGCTGATCTCTAGTAATCGCGCTGCACATCCGTGAACTCTTGGGGTAGGGCAGTTCTTAGCCAATGTGCCACCTAAGGAAAGGAAGCAGAGTTTTCAGCCTGGGAAGCAGGGCCTAAAGTAAGTCAGCCAACAGAGTGCCCTCCTTTATAGCTAGCTGAGAAAATGAGGCAAGGCTGAATCTACCCGCTTACAACGAAATGTTTCTCTTCCGAATAGCAGATGTTGCTACCAAACGCCAGCAGCTCCTCTCCCTCAGAGTGCTGTTTCTGTGTAGACTAGGGAAAGACACTATGGTGCACAGCTTAGAACGTGTCTTTTCCCAGTTGGTTTCCTCCATGAAAGAGCCAGAAAGGCTGATCTCAACTAATCGGCCTGCACATCCCTGAATCCCTGGGGTAGGGTAGTTCTGAGCCAAAGTGCCACCTAAGGAATGAAAGCAAAATTTTCAGCCTGGGAAGCAGGGCCTCAAGTAAGTCTGCCAACAGAGTGCCCTCCTTTAGAGCCAGCTGAGAAAATGTGGCCAGGCTGATCTACCCGCTTACAACGAAATGTTTCACTTCAGAATAGGAGATTTTGCTACCAAACGCAAGCAGCCCCTTTCCCTCAAAGGGCTGTTTCTGGGTAGACTAGGGAAGGACACCATGGTCTCCAGCTTAGAACGGCTCTTTTCACTGTTTGTTTCCTCCATGAAAGACCCAGAGTTGCTGATCTCAACTAATGGGGCTGCACATCCCTGAATCCTAGGGGTAGGGTAGTTCTGAGCCAAAGTGCCACCTAAGGAATGACAGCCGAGTTTTCAGCCTGGGAAGCAGGGCCTCAAGTAAGTCTGCCAACAGAGTGCCCTCCTTTCAAGCCAGCTGAGAAAATGTGGCAAGGCTGAATCTACCCGCTTACAACGAAATGTTTCTCTTCAGATAAGGAGATTATTCTACCAAACGCCAGCAGAGCCACTCCCTCAGAGTCCTGTTTCTGTGTAGACTAGGGAAAGACAGCATTGTCCCCCGCTTACAACGGCTCTTTTACCAGTTGGTTTTATCCATGAAAGAGCCAGAAAGGCTGATCTCTCGTAATCGGGCTGCACATCCGTGAACTCTTGGGGTAGGGCAGTTCTGAGCCAATGTGCCACCTAAGGAAAGAAAGGAGAGTTTTCAGCCTGGTGAGCAGGGCCTCAAGTAAGTCAGCCAACAGAGTGCCCTCCTTTATAGGCAGTTGAGAAAATGAGGCAAGGCTGAATCTACCCGCTTACAACGAAATGTTTCTCTTCCGAATAGCAGATGTTTCTACCAAATGCGAGCAACTCCTCTCCCTCAGAGTGCTGTTCCTGTGTACACTAGGGAAAGACACTATGGTCCGCAGCTTAGAACGGGTCTTTTCCCAGTTGGTTTCCTCCATGAAAGAGTCAGAAAGGCTGATCTCAAAAAATCGGCCTGCACATCCCTGAATCCTAGGGGTAGGGGAGTTCTGAGCCAATGTGCCACCTAAGGAATGAAAGCAAAATTTTTAGCCTGGGAAGCAGGGCTTCAAGTAAGTCTGCCATCAGAGTGCCCTCCTTTAGAGCCAGCTGAGAAATTCTGGCAAGGCTGAATCTACCCGCTTACAACGAAATGTTTCTCTTCAGAATAGCAGATGTTGCTACCAGACGCCAGCAGCTACTCTCCCTCAGAGTGCTGTTTCTGTGTACACTAGGAAAAGACACTATGGTCCACAGCTTAGAACGGGTCTTATCCCTGTTGGTTTCCTCCATGAAAGAGCCAGAAAGGCTGATCTCAACGAATTGGCCTGCACATCCCTGAATCCCTGGGGTAGGATAGTTCTGAGCCAAAGTGCCACCTAAGGAATGAAAGCAAAATTTTCAGCCTGGGAAGCAGGGCCTCAAGTAAGTCTTCCAACAGAGTGCCCTCCTTTGTAGCCAGCTGAGAAATTCTGGCAAGGCTGAATCTACCCCCTTACAATGAAATGTTTCACTTTAGAAAAGGAGACTATGCTACCAAACGCCAGCAGCCCCTCTCCTTCAGAATCCTGTTTCTCTTTAGACTAGGGAAAGACAGCATGGTCCCCAGCTTACAACGGCTCTTTTCCCAGTTGGGTTCCTCCATAAAAGAGCCAGAAGGGCTGATCTCAAGTAATCGGGCTGCACATCCGTGAACCCTTGGGGTAGGGCAGTTCTGAGCCAAAGTGCCACCTAAGGAAAGAAAGCAGAGTTTTCAGCCTGGGAAGCAGGGCCTCAAGTAAGTCTGCCAACAGAGTGCCCTCCTTTATAGCCAGCTGAGAAAATGAGGAAAGGCTGAATCTACCCGCTTACAGCGAAATATTTCTCTTCAGAATAGCAGATGTTTCTACCAAAGGCCAGCAGCTCCTCTCCCTCAGAGTGCTGTTTCTGTGTACACTACGGAAACACACTATGGTCCCCAGCTTAGAACGGGTCTTATCCCTGTTGGTTTCCTCCATGAAAGAGTCAGAAAGTCTGATCTCAACTAATTGGCCTGCACATCCCTGAATCCCTGGGGTAGGATAGTTCTGAGCCAAAGTGCCACCTAAGGAATGAAAGCAAAATTTTCAGCCTGGGAAGCAGGGCCTCAAGTAAGTCAGCCAACAGAGTGCCCTCCTTTAGAGCCAGCTGAGAAAATGTGGCCAGGCTGAATCTACCCGCTTACAACGAAATGTTTCACTTCAGAATAGGAGATTTTGCTACCAAACGCCAGGAGCCCCTTTCCCTCAAAGTGCTGTTTCTCTGTAGACTAGGGAAACACACCATGGTTCCCAGCTTAGAACGGCTCTTTTCACTGTGGGTTTCCTCCATGAAAGAGCCAGAAGTGCTGATCTCAACGAATCGGGCTGCACATCCCTGAATCCTAGGGGTAGGGCAGTTCTGAGCCAAAGTGCCACCTAAGGAAAGAAAGCAGAGTTTTCAGCCTGGGAAGCAGGGCCTCAAGTAAGTCTGCCAACAGAGTGCCCTCCTTTATAGCCAGCTGAGGAATTCTGGCAAGGCTTAATCTACCCGCTTACAACGAAATGTTTCACTTTAGAAAAGGAGATTATGCTACCAAACGCCAGCAGCCCCTCTCCTTCAGAATCCTGTTTCTCTTTAGACTAGGGAAAGACAGCATGGTCCCCAGCTTACAACGGCTCTTTTCCCAGTTGGGTTCCTCCATAAAAGAGCCAGAAGGGCTGATCTCAAGTAATCGAGCTGCACATCCGTGAACCCTTGGGGTAGGGCAGTTCTGAGCCAAAGTGCCACCTAAGGAAAGAAAGCAGAGTTTTCAGCCTGGGAAGCAGGGCCTCAAGTAAGTCTGCCATCAGAGTGCCCTCCTTTAGAGCCAGCTGAGAAAATGTGGCAAGGCTTAATATACCCGCTTACAACGAAATGTTTCACTTCAGATAAGGAGATTATGCTACCAAACGCCAGCAGCCCCTCTCCCTCAGAGTCCTGTTTCTGTGTAGACTAGGGAAAGACACCATGGTTCCCAGCTAGAACGGCTCTTTTACCAGTTGGTTTTATCCAAAAAAGAGCCAGAAGGGCTGATCTCAACTAATCGGGCTGCACATCCCTGAATCGTAGGGGTAGGGCAGTTCTGAGCCAATGTGCCACCTAAGGAAAGAAAGCAGAGTTTTCAGCCTGGGAAGCAGGGCCTCAAGTAAGTCTGCCAACAGAGTGCCCTCCTTTATAGCCAGCTGAGGAATTCTGGCAAGGCTGAATCTACCCGCTTACAACGAAATGTTTCACTTTAGAAAAGGAGATTATGCTACCAAACGCCAGCAGCCCCTCTCCTTCAGAATCCTGTTTCTCTTTAGACTAGGGAAAGACAGCATGGTCCCCAGCTTACAACGGCTCTTTTCCCAGTTGGGTTCCTCCATAAAAGAGCCAGAAGGGCTGATCTCAAGTAATCG
This sequence comes from Balaenoptera physalus, assembly GCF_965194825.1. NCBI lineage: Eukaryota > Metazoa > Chordata > Mammalia > Artiodactyla > Balaenopteridae > Balaenoptera > Balaenoptera physalus. Next base: position 55,018 of record NW_028125190.1, read on the forward strand.
AGCTGCACATCCGTGAACCCTTGGGGTAGGGCAGTTCTGAGCCAAAGTGCCACCTAAGGAAAGAAAGCAGAGTTTTCAGCCTGGGAAGCAGGGCCTCAAGTAAGTCTGCCAACAGAGTGCCCTCCTTTAGAGCCAGCTGAGAAATTCTGGCAAGGCTGAATCTACCCGCTTACAACGAAATGTTTCTCTTCAGAATAGCAGATGTTGCTACCAAACGCCAGCAGCTACTCTCCCTCAGAGTGCTGTTTCTGTGTACACTAGGAAAAGACACTATGGTCCGCAGCTTAGAACGGGTCTTTTCCCAGTTGGTTTCCTCCATCAAAGAGTCAGAATGGCTGATCTCAAAAAATCGGCCTGCACATCCCTGAATACTTGGGGTAGGGGAGTTCTGAACCAATGTGCCACCTAAGGAATGAAAGCAAAATTTTCAGCCTGGGAACCAGGGCCTCAAGTAAGTCTGCCAAAGGAGTGCCCTCTTTTAGAGCCAGCTGAGAAAATATGGCCAGGCTGAATCTTCCCGCTTACAACGAAATCTTTCACTTCAGAGTAGGAGATTTTGTTACCAAACTCCAGGAGCCCCTTTCCCTCAAAGTGCTGTTACTGGGTAGACTAGGGAAAGACACCATGGTCCCCAGCTTAGAACGGCTCTTTTCACTGTTGGTTTCCCCCATGAAAGAGCCAGACGTGCTGATCTCAAATAATCGGGCTGCACATCCCTGAATCCTAGGGGTAGGGCAGTTCTGAGCCAATGTGCCACCTAAGGAAAGAAAGCCGAGTTTTCAGCTTGGGAAGCAGGGCCTCAGGTAAGTCTGCCAACAGAATGCCCTCCTTTATAGCCAGCTGAGGAATTCTGGCAAGGCTGAATCTACCCGCTTACAACGAAATGTTTCTCTTCAGAATAGCAGATGTTGCTACTAAAAGCCACCAACTCCTCTCCCTGAGAATGCTGTTTCTGTGTACACTAGGGAAAGACACTATGGTCCACAGCTTAGAACGGGTCTTTTCCCAGTTGGTTTTATCCATGAAAGAGCCAGAAGGGCTGATCTCATGTAATCGGGCTGCACATCCGTGAACCCTTGGGGTAGGGCAGTTCTGAGCCAATGTGCCACCTAAGGAAAGAAAGCAGAGTTTTCAGCCTGGGAAGCAGGGCCTCAAGTAAGTTAGACAACAGAGTGCCCTCCTTTATAGCCAGCTGAGAAAATGAGGAAAGGCTGAATCTACCCGCTTACAGCGAAATGTTTCTCTTCAGAATAGCAGATGTTTCTACTGAACGCCAGCAGCTCCTCTCCCTCAGAGTGCTGTTTCTGTGTACACTAGAGAAAGACACTATGGTCCCCAGCTTAGAACGGGTCTTTTCCTAGTTGGTTTCCTCCATGAAAGAGTCAGAAAGGCTGATCTCAAAAAATCGGCCTGCACATCCCTGAATCCTTGGGGTAGGGGAGTTCTGAGCCAATGTGCCACCTAAGGAATGAAAGCAAAATTTTCAGCCTGGGAAGCAGGGGCTCAAGTAAGTCTGCCAACACAATGCCCTCCTTTAGAGCCAGCTGAGAAAATGTGGCCAGGCTGATCTACCCCCTTACAACGAAATGTTTCACTTCAGAATAGGAGATTTTGCTACCAAACGCCGGCAGCCCCTTTCCCTCAAAGTGCTGTTTCTGTGTAGACTAGGGAAAGACACCATGGTTCCCAGCTAGAAAGGCTCTTTTGACTGTTGGTTTCCTCCATGAAAGAGCCAGAAGTGCTGATCTCCACTAATCGGGCTGCACGTCCCTGAATCGTAGGGGTAGGGCAGTTCTGAGCCAATGTGCCACCTAAGGAAAGAAATCAGAGTTTTCACCCTGGGAAGCAGGGCCTCAGGTAAGTCTACCAACAGAGTGCCCTCCTTTATAGCCAGCTGAGAAATTCTGAAAAGGCTGAATCTACCCGCTTACAACGAAATGTTTCTCTTCAGAATAGCAGATGCTGCTACCAAACGCCAGCAGCTCCTCTCCCTCAGAGTGCTGTTTCTGTGTAGACTAGGGAAAGACACTCTGGTGCACAGCTTAGAACGTGTCTTTTCCCAGTTGGTTTCCTCCATGAAAGAGCCAGAAGTGCTGATCTCCACTAATCGGGCTGCACGTCCCTGAATCGTAGGGGTAGGGCAGTTCTGAGCCAATGTGCCACCTAAGGAAAGAAAGCAGAGTTTTCAGCCTGGGAAGCAGGGCCTCAAGTAAGTCTGCCAACAGAGTGCCCTCCTTTATAGCCAGCTGAGAAATTCTGGCAAGGCTGAATCTACCCGCTTACAACGAAATGTTTCTCTTCAGAATAGCAGATGCTGCTACCAAACGCCAGCAGCTCTTCTCACTCAGAGTCCTGTTTCTGTGTAGACTAGGGAAAGACAGCATTGTCCCCCGCTTACAACGGCTCTTTTACTAGTTGGTTTTATCCATGAAAGAGCCAGAAAGGCTGATCTCTAGTAATCGGGCTGCACATCCGTGAACTCTTGGGGTAGGGCAGTTCTGAGCCAATGTGCCACCTAAGGAAAGAAAGGAGAGTTTTCAGCCTGGTAAGCAGGGCCTCAAGTAAGTCAGCCAACAGAGTGCCCTCCTTTATAGGCAGTTGAGAAAGTGAGGCAAGGCTGAATCTACCCTCTTACAACGAAATGTTTCTCTTCCGAATAGCAGATGTTTCTACCAAATGCGAGCAAATCCTCTCCCTCAGAGTGCTGTTTCTGTGTACACTAGGGAAAGACACTATGGTCCGCAACTTAGAACGGGTCTTTTCCCAGTTGGTTTCCTCCATGAAAGAGTCAGAAAGACTGATCTCAAAAAATCGGCCTGCACAACCCTGAATCCTTGGGGTAGGGAAGTTTTGAGCCAATGTGCCACCTAAGGAATGAGAGCAAAATTTTCAGCCTGGGAAGCAGGGCCTCAAGTAAGTCCGCCAAGAGAGTGCCCTCTTTAAGAGCCAGCTGAGAAAATGTGGCCAGGCTGAATCTACCCACTTACAACGAAATGTTTCACTTCAGAATAGGAGATTTTGCTACCAAACGCCAGCAGCCCCTCTCCCTCAGAGTCCTGTTTCTGTGTAGACTAGGGAAAGACAGCATGGTCCCCAGCTTACAACGGCTCTTTTAACAGTTGGTTTTATCCATGAAAGAGCCAGAATGGCTGATCTCAAGTAATCGTGCTGCATATCCGTGAACCCTTGGGGTAGGGCAGTTCTGAGCCAATGTGCCACCTAAGGAAAGAAAGCAGAGTTTTCAGCCTGGGAAGCAGGGCCTCAAGTAAGTCAGCCAACAGAGTGCCCTCCTTTATAGCCAGCTGAGAAAATGTGGCAAGGCTGAATATACCCGCTTACAACGAAATGTTTCTCTTCCGAATAGCAGATGTTTCTACCAAATGCGAGCAGCTCCTCTCCCTCAGAGTGCTGTTTCTGTGTACACTAGGGAAAGACACTATGGTCCGCAGCTTAGAACGGGTCTTTTCCCAGTTGGTTTCCTCCATGAAAGAGTCAGAAAGATTGATCTCAAAAAATCGGCCTGCACAACCCTGAATCCTTGGGGTAGGGAAGTTCTGAGCCAATGTGCCACCTAAGGAATGAGAGCAAAATTTTCAGCCTGGGAAGCAGGGCCTCAAGTAAGTCAGCCAACAGAGTGCCCTCTTTTAGAGCCAGCTGAGAAAATGTGGCCAGGCTGAATCTACCCGCTTACAACGAAATGTTTCACTTCAGAATAGGAGATTTTGCCACCAAACGCCAGGAGCCCCTTTCCCTCAAAGTGCTGTTTCTCCTTAGACTAGGGAAACACACCATGGTTCCCAGCTTAGAACGGTTCTTTTCACTGTTGGTTTCCTCCATGAAAGAGCCAGAAGTGCTGATCTCAACGAATCGGGCTGCACATCCCTGAATCCTAGGGGTAGGGCAGTTCTGAGCCAAAGTGCCACCTAAGGAAAGAAAGCAGACTTTTCAGCCTGGGAAGCAGGGCCTCAAGTAAGTCTTCCAACAGAGTGCCCTCCTTTGTAGCCAGCTGAGAAATTCTGGCAAGGCTGAATCTACCCCCTTACAATGAAATGTTTCACTTTAGAAAAGGAGACTATGCTACCAAACGCCAGCAGCCCCTCTCCTTCAGAATCCTGTTTCTCTTTAGACTAGGGAAAGACAGCATGGTCCCCAGCTTACAACGGCTCTTTTCCCAGTTGGTTTCCTCCATAACAGAGCCAGAAGGGCTGATCTCAAGTAATCGGGCTGCACATCCGTGAACCCTTGCGGTAGGGCAGTTCTGAGCCAATGTGCCACCTAAGGAAAGAAAGCAGAGTTTTCAGCCTGGGAAGCAGGGCCTAAAGTAAGTCAGCCAACAGAGTGCCCTCCTTTATAGCTAGCTGAGAAAATGAGGCAAGGCTGAATCTACCCGCTTACCACGAAATGTTTCTCTTCCGAATAGCAGATGTTGCTACCAAACGCCAGCAGCTCCTCTCCCTCAGAGTGCTGTTTCTGTGTAGACTAGGGAAAGACACTATGGTGCACAGCTTAGAACGTGTCTTTTCCCAGTTGGTTTCCTCCATGAAAGAGCCAGAAAGGCTGATCTCAACTAATCGGCCTGCACATCCCTGAATCCCTGGGGTAGGGTAGTTCTGAGCCAAAGTGCCACCTAAGGAATGAAAGCAAAATTTTCAGCCTGGGAAGCAGGGCCTCAAGTAAGTCTGCCAACAGAGTGCCCTCCTTTAGAGCCAGCTGAGAAAATGTGGCCAGGCTGATCTACCCGCTTACAACGAAATGTTTCACTTCAGAATAGGAGATTTTGCTACCAAACGCAAGCAGCCCCTTTCCCTCAAAGGGCTGTTTCTGGGTAGACTAGGGAAGGACACCATGGTCTCCAGCTTAGAACGGCTCTTTTCACTGTTTGTTTCCTCCATGAAAGACCCAGAGTTGCTGATCTCAACTAATGGGGCTGCACATCCCTGAATCCTAGGGGTAGGGTAGTTCTGAGCCAAAGTGCCACCTAAGGAATGACAGCCGAGTTTTCAGCCTGGGAAGCAGGGCCTCAAGTAAGTCTGCCAACAGAGTGCCCTCCTTTCAAGCCAGCTGAGAAAATGTGGCAAGGCTGAATCTACCCGCTTACAACGAAATGTTTCTCTTCAGATAAGGAGATTATTCTACCAAACGCCAGCAGAGCCACTCCCTCAGAGTCCTGTTTCTGTGTAGACTAGGGAAAGACAGCATTGTCCCCCGCTTACAACGGCTCTTTTACCAGTTGGTTTTATCCATGAAAGAGCCAGAAAGGCTGATCTCTCGTAATCGGGCTGCACATCCGTGAACTCTTGGGGTAGGGCAGTTCTGAGCCAATGTGCCACCTAAGGAAAGAAAGGAGAGTTTTCAGCCTGGTGAGCAGGGCCTCAAGTAAGTCAGCCAACAGAGTGCCCTCCTTTATAGGCAGTTGAGAAAATGAGGCAAGGCTGAATCTACCCGCTTACAACGAAATGTTTCTCTTCCGAATAGCAGATGTTTCTACCAAATGCGAGCAACTCCTCTCCCTCAGAGTGCTGTTTCTGTGTACACTAGGGAAAGACACTATGGTCCGCAGCTTAGAACGGGTCTTTTCCCAGTTGGTTTCCTCCATGAAAGAGTCAGAAAGGCTGATCTCAAAAAATCGGCCTGCACATCCCTGAATCCTAGGGGTAGGGGAGTTCTGAGCCAATGTGCCACCTAAGGAATGAAAGCAAAATTTTTAGCCTGGGAAGCAGGGCTTCAAGTAAGTCTGCCATCAGAGTGCCCTCCTTTAGAGCCAGCTGAGAAATTCTGGCAAGGCTGAATCTACCCGCTTACAACGAAATGTTTCTCTTCAGAATAGCAGATGTTGCTACCAGACGCCAGCAGCTACTCTCCCTCAGAGTGCTGTTTCTGTGTACACTAGGAAAAGACACTATGGTCCACAGCTTAGAACGGGTCTTATCCCTGTTGGTTTCCTCCATGAAAGAGCCAGAAAGGCTGATCTCAACGAATTGGCCTGCACATCCCTGAATCCCTGGGGTAGGATAGTTCTGAGCCAAAATGCCACCTAAGGAATGAAAGCAAAATTTTCAGCCTGGGAAGCAGGGCCTCAAGTAAGTCTTCCAACAGAGTGCCCTCCTTTGTAGCCAGCTGAGAAATTCTGGCAAGGCTGAATCTACCCCCTTACAATGAAATGTTTCACTTTAGAAAAGGAGACTATGCTACCAAACGCCAGCAGCCCCTCTCCTTCAGAATCCTGTTTCTCTTTAGACTAGGGAAAGACAGCATGGTCCCCAGCTTACAACGGCTCTTTTCCCAGTTGGGTTCCTCCATAAAAGAGCCAGAAGGGCTGATCTCAAGTAATCGGGCTGCACATCCGTGAACCCTTGGGGTAGGGCAGTTCTGAGCCAAAGTGCCACCTAAGGAAAGAAAGCAGAGTTTTCAGCCTGGGAAGCAGGGCCTCAAGTAAGTCTGCCAACAGAGTGCCCTCCTTTATAGCCAGCTGAGAAAATGAGGAAAGGCTGAATCTACCCGCTTACAGCGAAATATTTCTCTTCAGAATAGCAGATGTTTCTACCAAAGGCCAGCAGCTCCTCTCCCTCAGAGTGCTGTTTCTGTGTACACTACGGAAACACACTATGGTCCCCAGCTTAGAACAGGTCTTATCCCTGTTGGTTTCCTCCATGAAAGAGTCAGAAAGTCTGATCTCAACTAATTGGCCTGCACATCCCTGAATCCCTGGGGTAGGATAGTTCTGAGCCAAAGTGCCACCTAAGGAATGAAAGCAAAATTTTCAGCCTGGGAAGCAGGGCCTCAAGTAAGTCAGCCAACAGAGTGCCCTCCTTTAGAGCCAGCTGAGAAAATGTGGCCAGGCTGAATCTACCCGCTTACAACGAAATGTTTCACTTCAGAATAGGAGATTTTGCTACCAAACGCCAGGAGCCCCTTTCCCTCAAAGTGCTGTTTCTCTGTAGACTAGGGAAACACACCATGGTTCCCAGCTTAGAACGGCTCTTTTCACTGTGGGTTTCCTCCATGAAAGAGCCAGAAGTGCTGATCTCAACGAATCGGGCTGCACATCCCTGAATCCTAGGGGTAGGGCAGTTCTGAGCCAAAGTGCCACCTAAGGAAAGAAAGCAGAGTTTTCAGCCTGGGAAGCAGGGCCTCAAGTAAGTCTGCCAACAGAGTGCCCTCCTTTATAGCCAGCTGAGGAATTCTGGCAAGGCTTAATCTACCCGCTTACAACGAAATGTTTCACTTTAGAAAAGGAGATTATGCTACCAAACGCCAGCAGCCCCTCTCCTTCAGAATCCTGTTTCTCTTTAGACTAGGGAAAGACAGCATGGTCCCCAGCTTACAACGGCTCTTTTCCCAGTTGGGTTCCTCCATAAAAGAGCCAGAAGGGCTGATCTCAAGTAATCGAGCTGCACATCCGTGAACCCTTGGGGTAGGGCAGTTCTGAGCCAAAGTGCCACCTAAGGAAAGAAAGCAGAGTTTTCAGCCTGGGAAGCAGGGCCTCAAGTAAGTCTGCCATCAGAGTGCCCTCCTTTAGAGCCAGCTGAGAAAATGTGGCAAGGCTTAATATACCCGCTTACAACGAAATGTTTCACTTCAGATAAGGAGATTATGCTACCAAACGCCAGCAGCCCCTCTCCCTCAGAGTCCTGTTTCTGTGTAGACTAGGGAAAGACACCATGGTTCCCAGCTAGAACGGCTCTTTTACCAGTTGGTTTTATCCAAAAAAGAGCCAGAAGGGCTGATCTCAACTAATCGGGCTGCACATCCCTGAATCGTAGGGGTAGGGCAGTTCTGAGCCAATGTGCCACCTAAGGAAAGAAAGCAGAGTTTTCAGCCTGGGAAGCAGGGCCTCAAGTAAGTCTGCCAACAGAGTGCCCTCCTTTATAGCCAGCTGAGGAATTCTGGCAAGGCTGAATCTACCCGCTTACAACGAAATGTTTCACTTTAGAAAAGGAGATTATGCTACCAAACGCCAGCAGCCCCTCTCCTTCAGAATCCTGTTTCTCTTTAGACTAGGGAAAGACAGCATGGTCCCCAGCTTACAACGGCTCTTTTCCCAGTTGGGTTCCTCCATAAAAGAGCCAGAAGGGCTGATCTCAAGTAATCGAGCTGCACATCCGTGAACCCTTGGGGTAGGGCAGTTCTGAGCCAAAGTGCCACCTAAGGAAAGAAAGCAGAGTTTTCAGCCTGGGAAGCAGGGCCTCAAGTAAGTCTGCCAACAGAGTGCCCTCCTTTAGAGCCAGCTGAGAAATTCTGGCAAGGCTGAATCTACCCGCTTACAACGAAATGTTTCTCTTCAGAATAGCAGATGTTGCTACCAAACGCCAGCAGCTACTCTCCCTCAGAGTGCTGTTTCTGTGTACACTAGGAAAAGACACTATGGTCCGCAGCTTAGAACGGGTCTTTTCCCAGTTGGTTTCCTCCATCAAAGAGTCAGAATGGCTGATCTCAAAAAATCGGCCTGCACATCCCTGAATACTTGGGGTAGGGGAGTTCTGAACCAATGTGCCACCTAAGGAATGAAAGCAAAATTTTCAGCCTGGGAACCAGGGCCTCAAGTAAGTCTGCCAAAGGAGTGCCCTCTTTTAGAGCCAGCTGAGAAAATATGGCCAGGCTGAATCTTCCCGCTTACAACGAAATCTTTCACTTCAGAGTAGGAGATTTTGTTACCAAACTCCAGGAGCCCCTTTCCCTCAAAGTGCTGTTACTGGGTAGACTAGGGAAAGACACCATGGTCCCCAGCTTAGAACGGCTCTTTTCACTGTTGGTTTCCCCCATGAAAGAGCCAGACGTGCTGATCTCAAATAATCGGGCTGCACATCCCTGAATCCTAGGGGTAGGGCAGTTCTGAGCCAATGTGCCACCTAAGGAAAGAAAGCCGAGTTTTCAGCTTGGGAAGCAGGGCCTCAGGTAAGTCTGCCAACAGAATGCCCTCCTTTATAGCCAGCTGAGGAATTCTGGCAAGGCTGAATCTACCCGCTTACAACGAAATGTTTCTCTTCAGAATAGCAGATGTTGCTACTAAAAGCCACCAACTCCTCTCCCTGAGAATGCTGTTTCTGTGTACACTAGGGAAAGACACTATGGTCCACAGCTTAGAACGGGTCTTTTCCCAGTTGGTTTTATCCATGAAAGAGCCAGAAGGGCTGATCTCATGTAATCGGGCTGCACATCCGTGAACCCTTGGGGTAGGGCAGTTCTGAGCCAATGTGCCACCTAAGGAAAGAAAGCAGAGTTTTCAGCCTGGGAAGCAGGGCCTCAAGTAAGTTAGACAACAGAGTGCCCTCCTTTATAGCCAGCTGAGAAAATGAGGAAAGGCTGAATCTACCCGCTTACAGCGAAATGTTTCTCTTCAGAATAGCAGATGTTTCTACTGAACGCCAGCAGCTCCTCTCCCTCAGAGTGCTGTTTCTGTGTACACTAGAGAAAGACACTATGGTCCCCAGCTTAGAACGGGTCTTTTCCTAGTTGGTTTCCTCCATGAAAGAGTCAGAAAGGCTGATCTCAAAAAATCGGCCTGCACATCCCTGAATCCTTGGGGTAGGGGAGTTCTGAGCCAATGTGCCACCTAAGGAATGAAAGCAAAATTTTCAGCCTGGGAAGCAGGGGCTCAAGTAAGTCTGCCAACACAATGCCCTCCTTTAGAGCCAGCTGAGAAAATGTGGCCAGGCTGATCTACCCCCTTACAACGAAATGTTTCACTTCAGAATAGGAGATTTTGCTACCAAACGCCGGCAGCCCCTTTCCCTCAAAGTGCTGTTTCTGTGTAGACTAGGGAAAGACACCATGGTTCCCAGCTAGAAAGGCTCTTTTGACTGTTGGTTTCCTCCATGAAAGAGCCAGAAGTGCTGATCTCCACTAATCGGGCTGCACGTCCCTGAATCGTAGGGGTAGGGCAGTTCTGAGCCAATGTGCCACCTAAGGAAAGAAATCAGAGTTTTCACCCTGGGAAGCAGGGCCTCAGGTAAGTCTACCAACAGAGTGCCCTCCTTTATAGCCAGCTGAGAAATTCTGAAAAGGCTGAATCTACCCGCTTACAACGAAATGTTTCTCTTCAGAATAGCAGATGCTGCTACCAAACGCCAGCAGCTCCTCTCCCTCAGAGTGCTGTTTCTGTGTAGACTAGGGAAAGACACTCTGGTGCACAGCTTAGAACGTGTCTTTTCCCAGTTGGTTTCCTCCATGAAAGAGCCAGAAGTGCTGATCTCCACTAATCGGGCTGCACGTCCCTGAATCGTAGGGGTAGGGCAGTTCTGAGCCAATGTGCCACCTAAGGAAAGAAAGCAGAGTTTTCAGCCTGGGAAGCAGGGCCTCAAGTAAGTCTGCCAACAGAGTGCCCTCCTTTATAGCCAGCTGAGAAATTCTGGCAAGGCTGAATCTACCCGCTTACAACGAAATGTTTCTCTTCAGAATAGCAGATGCTGCTACCAAACGCCAGCAGCTCTTCTCCCTCAGAGTCCTGTTTCTGTGTAGACTAGGGAAAGACAGCATTGTCCCCCGCTTACAACGGCTCTTTTACTAGTTGGTTTTATCCATGAAAGAGCCAGAAAGGCTGATCTCTAGTAATCGGGCTGCACATCCGTGAACTCTTGGGGTAGGGCAGTTCTGAGCCAATGTGCCACCTAAGGAAAGAAAGGAGAGTTTTCAGCCTGGTAAGCAGGGCCTCAAGTAAGTCAGCCAACAGAGTGCCCTCCTTTATAGGCAGTTGAGAAAGTGAGGCAAGGCTGAATCTACCCTCTTACAACGAAATGTTTCTCTTCCGAATAGCAGATGTTTCTACCAAATGCGAGCAAATCCTCTCCCTCAGAGTGCTGTTTCTGTGTACACTAGGGAAAGACACTATGGTCCGCAACTTAGAACGGGTCTTTTCCCAGTTGGTTTCCTCCATGAAAGAGTCAGAAAGACTGATCTCAAAAAATCGGCCTGCACAACCCTGAATCCTTGGGGTAGGGAAGTTTTGAGCCAATGTGCCACCTAAGGAATGAGAGCAAAATTTTCAGCCTGGGAAGCAGGGCCTCAAGTAAGTCCGCCAAGAGAGTGCCCTCTTTAAGAGCCAGCTGAGAAAATGTGGCCAGGCTGAATCTACCCACTTACAACGAAATGTTTCACTTCAGAATAGGAGATTTTGCTACCAAACGCCAGCAGCCCCTCTCCCTCAGAGTCCTGTTTCTGTGTAGACTAGGGAAAGACAGCATGGTCCCCAGCTTACAACGGCTCTTTTAACAGTTGGTTTTATCCATGAAAGAGCCAGAATGGCTGATCTCAAGTAATCGTGCTGCATATCCGTGAACCCTTGGGGTAGGGCAGTTCTGAGCCAATGTGCCACCTAAGGAAAGAAAGCAGAGTTTTCAGCCTGGGAAGCAGGGCCTCAAGTAAGTCAGCCAACAGAGTGCCCTCCTTTATAGCCAGCTGAGAAAATGTGGCAAGGCTGAATATACCCGCTTACAACGAAATGTTTCTCTTCCGAATAGCAGATGTTTCTACCAAATGCGAGCAGCTCCTCTCCCTCAGAGTGCTGTTTCTGTGTACACTAGGGAAAGACACTATGGTCCGCAGCTTAGAACGGGTCTTTTCCCAGTTGGTTTCCTCCATGAAAGAGTCAGAAAGATTGATCTCAAAAAATCGGCCTGCACAACCCTGAATCCTTGGGGTAGGGAAGTTCTGAGCCAATGTGCCACCTAAGGAATGAGAGCAAAATTTTCAGCCTGGGAAGCAGGGCCTCAAGTAAGTCAGCCAACAGAGTGCCCTCTTTTAGAGCCAGCTGAGAAAATGTGGCCAGGCTGAATCTACCCGCTTACAACGAAATGTTTCACTTCAGAATAGGAGATTTTGCCACCAAACGCCAGGAGCCCCTTTCCCTCAAAGTGCTGTTTCTCCTTAGACTAGGGAAACACACCATGGTTCCCAGCTTAGAACGGTTCTTTTCACTGTTGGTTTCCTCCATGAAAGAGCCAGAAGTGCTGATCTCAACGAATCGGGCTGCACATCCCTGAATCCTAGGGGTAGGGCAGTTCTGAGCCAAAGTGCCACCTAAGGAAAGAAAGCAGACTTTTCAGCCTGGGAAGCAGGGCCTCAAGTAAGTCTTCCAACAGAGTGCCCTCCTTTGTAGCCAGCTGAGAAATTCTGGCAAGGCTGAATCTACCCCCTTACAATGAAATGTTTCACTTTAGAAAAGGAGACTATGCTACCAAACGCCAGCAGCCCCTCTCCTTCAGAATCCTGTTTCTCTTTAGACTAGGGAAAGACAGCATGGTCCCCAGCTTACAACGGCTCTTTTCCCAGTTGGTTTCCTCCATAACAGAGCCAGAAGGGCTGATCTCAAGTAATCGGGCTGCACATCCGTGAACCCTTGCGGTAGGGCAGTTCTGAGCCAATGTGCCACCTAAGGAAAGAAAGCAGAGTTTTCAGCCTGGGAAGCAGGGCCTAAAGTAAGTCAGCCAACAGAGTGCCCTCCTTTATAGCTAGCTGAGAAAATGAGGCAAGGCTGAATCTACCCGCTTACCACGAAATGTTTCTCTTCCGAATAGCAGATGTTGCTACCAAACGCCAGCAGCTCCTCTCCCTCAGAGTGCTGTTTCTGTGTAGACTAGGGAAAGACACTATGGTGCACAGCTTAGAACGTGTCTTTTCCCAGTTGGTTTCCTCCATGAAAGAGCCAGAAAGGCTGATCTCAACTAATCGGCCTGCACATCCCTGAATCCCTGGGGTAGGGTAGTTCTGAGCCAAAGTGCCACCTAAGGAATGAAAGCAAAATTTTCAGCCTGGGAAGCAGGGCCTCAAGTAAGTCTGCCAACAGAGTGCCCTCCTTTAGAGCCAGCTGAGAAAATGTGGCCAGGCTGATCTACCCGCTTACAACGAAATGTTTCACTTCAGAATAGGAGATTTTGCTACCAAACGCAAGCAGCCCCTTTCCCTCAAAGGGCTGTTTCTGGGTAGACTAGGGAAGGACACCATGGTCTCCAGCTTAGAACGGCTCTTTTCACTGTTTGTTTCCTCCATGAAAGACCCAGAGTTGCTGATCTCAACTAATGGGGCTGCACATCCCTGAATCCTAGGGGTAGGGTAGTTCTGAGCCAAAGTGCCACCTAAGGAATGACAGCCGAGTTTTCAGCCTGGGAAGCAGGGCCTCAAGTAAGTCTGCCAACAGAGTGCCCTCCTTTCAAGCCAGCTGAGAAAATGTGGCAAGGCTGAATCTACCCGCTTACAACGAAATGTTTCTCTTCAGATAAGGAGATTATTCTACCAAACGCCAGCAGAGCCACTCCCTCAGAGTCCTGTTTCTGTGTAGACTAGGGAAAGACAGCATTGTCCCCCGCTTACAACGGCTCTTTTACCAGTTGGTTTTATCCATGAAAGAGCCAGAAAGGCTGATCTCTCGTAATCGGGCTGCACATCCGTGAACTCTTGGGGTAGGGCAGTTCTGAGCCAATGTGCCACCTAAGGAAAGAAAGGAGAGTTTTCAGCCTGGTGAGCAGGGCCTCAAGTAAGTCAGCCAACAGAGTGCCCTCCTTTATAGGCAGTTGAGAAAATGAGGCAAGGCTGAATCTACCTGCTTACAACGAAATGTTTCTCTTCCGAATAGCAGATGTTTCTACCAAATGCGAGCAACTCCTCTCCCTCAGAGTGCTGTTTCTGTGTACACTAGGGAAAGACACTATGGTCCGCAGCTTAGAACGGGTCTTTTCCCAGTTGGTTTCCTCCATGAAAGAGTCAGAAAGGCTGATCTCAAAAAATCGGCCTGCACATCCCTGAATCCTAGGGGTAGGGGAGTTCTGAGCCAATGTGCCACCTAAGGAATGAAAGCAAAATTTTTAGCCTGGGAAGCAGGGCTTCAAGTAAGTCTGCCATCAGAGTGCCCTCCTTTAGAGCCAGCTGAGAAAATGTGGCAAGGCTGAATATACCCGCTTACAACGAAATGTTTCACTTCAGATAAGGAGATTATGCTACCAAACGCCAGCAGCCCCTCTCCCTCACAGTCCTGTTTCTGTGTAGACTAGGGAAAGACAGCATGGTCCCCAGCTTACAACGGCTCTTTTCCCAGTTGGTTTTATCCATTAAAGAGCCAGAAGGGCTGATCTCTAGTAATCGCGCTGCACATCCGTGAACTCTTGGGGTAGGGCAGTTCTTAGCCAATGTGCCACCTAAGGAAAGGAAGCAGAGTTTTCAGCCTGGGAAGCAGGGCCTAAAGTAAGTCAGCCAACAGAGTGCCCTCCTTTATAGCTAGCTGAGAAAATGAGGCAAGGCTGAATCTACCCGCTTACAACGAAATGTTTCTCTTCCGAATAGCAGATGTTGCTACCAAACGCCAGCAGCTCCTCTCCCTCAGAGTGCTGTTTCTGTGTAGACTAGGGAAAGACACTATGGTGCACAGCTTAGAACGTGTCTTTTCCCAGTTGGTTTCCTCCATGAAAGAGCCAGAAAGGCTGATCTCAACTAATCGGCCTGCACATCCCTGAATCCCTGGGGTAGGGTAGTTCTGAGCCAAAGTGCCACCTAAGGAATGAAAGCAAAATTTTCAGCCTGGGAAGCAGGGCCTCAAGTAAGTCTGCCAACAGAGTGCCCTCCTTTAGAGCCAGCTGAGAAAATGTGGCCAGGCTGATCTACCCGCTTACAACGAAATGTTTCACTTCAGAATAGGAGATTTTGCTACCAAACGCAAGCAGCCCCTTTCCCTCAAAGGGCTGTTTCTGGGTAGACTAGGGAAGGACACCATGGTCTCCAGCTTAGAACGGCTCTTTTCACTGTTTGTTTCCTCCATGAAAGACCCAGAGTTGCTGATCTCAACTAATGGGGCTGCACATCCCTGAATCCTAGGGGTAGGGTAGTTCTGAGCCAAAGTGCCACCTAAGGAATGACAGCCGAGTTTTCAGCCTGGGAAGCAGGGCCTCAAGTAAGTCTGCCAACAGAGTGCCCTCCTTTCAAGCCAGCTGAGAAAATGTGGCAAGGCTGAATCTACCCGCTTACAACGAAATGTTTCTCTTCAGATAAGGAGATTATTCTACCAAACGCCAGCAGAGCCACTCCCTCAGAGTCCTGTTTCTGTGTAGACTAGGGAAAGACAGCATTGTCCCCCGCTTACAACGGCTCTTTTACCAGTTGGTTTTATCCATGAAAGAGCCAGAAAGGCTGATCTCTCGTAATCGGGCTGCACATCCGTGAACTCTTGGGGTAGGGCAGTTCTGAGCCAATGTGCCACCTAAGGAAAGAAAGGAGAGTTTTCAGCCTGGTGAGCAGGGCCTCAAGTAAGTCAGCCAACAGAGTGCCCTCCTTTATAGGCAGTTGAGAAAATGAGGCAAGGCTGAATCTACCCGCTTACAACGAAATGTTTCTCTTCCGAATAGCAGATGTTTCTACCAAATGCGAGCAACTCCTCTCCCTCAGAGTGCTGTTTCTGTGTACACTAGGGAAAGACACTATGGTCCGCAGCTTAGAACGGGTCTTTTCCCAGTTGGTTTCCTCCATGAAAGAGTCAGAAAGGCTGATCTCAAAAAATCGGCCTGCACATCCCTGAATCCTAGGGGTAGGGGAGTTCTGAGCCAATGTGCCACCTAAGGAATGAAAGCAAAATTTTTAGCCTGGGAAGCAGGGCTTCAAGTAAGTCTGCCATCAGAGTGCCCTCCTTTAGAGCCAGCTGAGAAAATGTGGCAAGGCTGAATATACCCGCTTACAACGAAATGTTTCACTTCAGATAAGGAGATTATGCTACCAAACGCCAGCAGCCCCTCTCCCTCACAGTCCTGTTTCTGTGTAGACTAGGGAAAGACAGCATGGTCCCCAGCTTACAACGGCTCTTTTCCCAGTTGGTTTTATCCATTAAAGACCCAGAAGGGCTGATCTCTAGTAATCGCGCTGCACATCCGTGAACTCTTGGGGTAGGGCAGTTCTTAGCCAATGTGCCACCTAAGGAAAGGAAGCAGAGTTTTCAGCCTGGGAAGCAGGGCCTAAAGTAAGTCAGCCAACAGAGTGCCCTCCTTTATAGCTAGCTGAGAAAATGAGGCAAGGCTGAATCTACCCGCTTACAACGAAATGTTTCTCTTCCGAATAGCAGATGTTGCTACCAAACGCCAGCAGCTCCTGTCCCTCAGAGTGCTGTTTCTGTGTAGACTAGGGAAAGACACTATGGTGCACAGCTTAGAACGTGTCTTTTCCCAGTTGGTTTCCTCCATGAAAGAGCCAGAAAGGCTGATCTCAACTAATCGGCCTGCACATCCCTGAATCCCTGGGGTAGGGTAGTTCTGAGCCAAAGTGCCACCTAAGGAATGAAAGCAAAATTTTCAGCCTGGGAAGCAGGGCCTCAAGTAAGTCTGCCAACAGAGTGCCCTCCTTTAGAGCCAGCTGAGAAAATGTGGCAAGACTGAATCTACCCGCTTACAACGAAATGTTTCACTTCAGAAAAGGAGATTATGCTACCAAACACCAGCAGCACGTCTCCCTCAGAGTCCTGTTTCTGTGTAGACTAGGGAAACACAGCATGGTCCCCAGCTTACAACGGCTCTTTTACCAGTTGGTTTTATCCATGAAAGAGCCAGAAGTGCTGATCTCAACTAATCGGGCTGCACATCCCTGAATCGTAGGGGTAGGGCAGATCTGAGCCAATGTGCCACCTAAGGAAAGAAAGCAGAGTTTTCAGCCTGGGAAGCAGGGCCTCAAGTAAGTCTGCCAACAGAGTGCCCTCCTTTAGAGCCAGCTGAGAAAATGTGGCCAGGCTGATCTACCCGTTTACAATGAAAACAGCAGCCCCTCTCACTCAGAGTCCTGTTTCTGTGTAGACTAGGGAAAGACACCATGGTTCCCAGCTAGCACGGCTGTTTTGACTGTTGGTTTCCTCCATGAAAGAGCCAGAAGTGCTGATCTCAACTAATCGGGCTGCACATCCCTATATCCTAGGGGTAGGGCAGTTCTGAGCCAACGTGCCACCTAAAGAAAGAAAGCAGAGTTTTCTGCCTGGGAAGCAGGGCCTCAAGTAAGTCTGCCAAGAGAGTGCCCTCCTTTAGAGCCAGCTGAGAAAATGTGGCAAGGCTGAATCTACCCGCTTACAACGAAATGTTTCTCTTCAGATAAGGATATTTTCCTACCAAACGCCAGCAGAGCCACTCCCTCAGAGTGCTGTTTCTGTGTAGACTAGGGAAAGACAGCATGGTCCCCAGCTTACAACGGCTCTTTTACCAGTTGGTTTTATCCATGAAAGAGCCAGAAGGGCTGATCTCTAGTAAGCGGGCTGCACATTCGTGATCTCTTGGGGTAGGGCAGTTCTGAGCAAATGTGCCACGTAAGGAAAGAAAGCAGAGTTTTCAGCCTGGGAAGCAGGGCCTCAAGTAAGTCAGCCAACAGAGTGCCCTCCTTTATAGCCAGTTGAGAAAATGAGGCAAGGCTGAAATTACCCGCTTACAACGAAATGTTTCTCTTCCGAATAGCAGATGTTTCTACCAAAGGCGAGCAGCTCCTCTCCCTCAGAGTGCTGTTTCTGTGTACACTACGGAAACACACTATGGTCCCCAGCGTAGAACGGGTCTTTTCCCAGTTGGTTTCCTCCATGAAAGAGTCAGAAAGGCTGATCTCAACTAATCGGCCTGCACATCCCTGAATCCCTGGGGTAGGGTAGTTCTGAGCCAAAGTGCCACCTAAGGAATGAAAGCAAAATTTTCAGCCTGGGAAGCAGGGCCTCAGGTAAGTCTGCCAACAGAGTGCCCTCCTTTAGAGCCAGCTGAGAAAATGTGGCCAGGCTGATCTACCCGTTTACAACGAAAACAGCAGCCCCTCTCCCTCAGAGTCCTGTTTCTGTGTAGACTAGGGAAAGACACCATGGTTCCCAGCTAGAACGGCTCTTTTAGCAGTTGGTTTTATTCAAGAAAGAGCCAGAAGGGCTGATCTCAACTAATCGGGCTGCACATCCCTGAATCCTAGGGGTAGGGCAGTTCTGAGCCAACGTGCCACCTAAAGAAAGAAAGCAGAGTTTTCAGCCTGGGAAGCAGGGCCTCAGGTAAGTCTGCCAACAGAGTGCCCTCCTTTATAGCCAGCTAAGAAATTCTGGCAAGGCTGAATCTACCCACTTACAACGAAATATTTCACTTCAGAATAGGAGATTTTGCTACCAAACACCAGGAGCCCCTTTCCCTCAAAATGCTGTTACTGTGTAGACTAGGGAAAGACACCATGGTTCCCAGCTTAGAACGGCTCTTTTCACTGTGGGTTTCCTCCATGAAAGAGCCAGAAGTGCTGATCTCAACGAATCGGGCTGCACATCCCTGAATCCTAGGGGTAGGGCAGTTCTGAGGCAAAGTGCCACCTAAGGAAAGAAAGCAGAGTTTTCAGCCTGGGAAGCAGGGCCTCAAGTAAGTCTGCCAACAGAGTGCCCTCCTTTATAGCCAGCTGAGGAATTCTGGCAAGGCTGAATCTACCCGCTTACAACGAAATGTTTCACTTTAGAAAAGGAGATTATGCTACCAAACACCAGCAGACCCTCTCCTTCAGAATCCTGTTTCCCTTTAGACTAGGGAAAGACAGCATGGTCCCCAGCTTACAACGGCTCTTTTCCCAGTTGGGTTCCTCCATAAAAGAGCCAGAAGGGCTGATCTCAAGTAATCGAGCTGCACATCCGTGAACCCTTGGGGTAGGGCAGTTCTGAGCCAAAGTGCCACCTAAGGAAAGAAAGCAGAGTTTTCAGCCTGGGAAGCAGGGCCTCAAGTAAGTCTGCCATCAGAGTGCCCTCCTTTAGAGCCAGCTGAGAAAATGTGGCAAGGCTTAATATACCCGCTTACAACGAAATGTTTCACTTCAGATAAGGAGATTATGCTACCAAACGCCAGCAGCCCCTCTCCCTCAGAGTCCTGTTTCTGTGTAGACTAGGGAAAGACACCATGGTTCCCAGCTAGAACGGCTCTTTTACCAGTTGGTTTTATCCAAAAAAGAGCCAGAAGGGCTGATCTCAACTAATCGGGCTGCACATCCCTGAATCGTAGGGGTAGGGCAGTTCTGAGCCAATGTGCCACCTAAGGAAAGAAAGCAGAGTTTTCAGCCTGGGAAGCAGGGCCTCAAGTAAGTCTGCCAACAGAGTGCCCTCCTTTAGAGCCAGCTGAGAAATTCTGGCAAGGCTGAATCTACCCGCTTACAACGAAATGTTTCTCTTCAGAATAGCAGATGTTGCTACCAAACGCCAGCAGCTACTCTCCCTCAGAGTGCTGTTTCTGTGTACACTAGGAAAAGACACTATGGTCCGCAGCTTAGAACGGGTCTTTTCCCAGTTGGTTTCCTCCATGAAAGAGTCAGAATGGCTGATCTCAAAAAATCGGCCTGCACATCCCTGAATACTTGGGGTAGGGGAGTTCTGAACCAATGTGCCACCTAAGGAATGAAAGCAAAATTTTCAGCCTGGGAACCAGGGCCTCAAGTAAGTCTGCCAACAGAGTGCCCTCCTTTAGATCCAGCTGAGAAAATGTGGCCAGGCTGATCTACCCGCTTACAACGAAATATTTCACTTCAGAATAGGAGACTTTGCTACAAAACGCCAGCAGCCCCTTTCCCTCAAAGTGCTGTTTCTGTGTAGACTAGGGAAAGACACCATGGTTCCCAGCTAGCACGGCTGTTTTGACTGTTGGTTTCCTCCATGAAAGAGCCAGAAGTGCTGATCTCAACTAATCGGGCTGCACATCCCTATATCCTAGGGGTAGGGCACTTCTGAGCCAACGTGCCACCTAAAGAAAGAAAGCAGAGTTTTCAGCCTGGGAAGCAGGGCCTTAGGTAACTCTGCCAACAGAATGCCCTCCTTTATAGCCAGCTGAGGAATTCTGGCAAGGCTGAATCTACCCACTTACAACGAAATGTTTCTCTTCAGAATAGCAGATGTTGCTACTAAACGCCACCAACTCCTCTCCCTGAGAATGCTGTTTCTGTGTACACTAGGGAAAGACACTATGGTCCACAGCTTAGAACGGGTCTTTTCCCAGTTGGTTTTATCCATGAAAGAGCCAGAAGGGCTGATCTCATGTAATCGGGCTGCACATCCGTGAACCCTTGGGGTAGGGCAGTTCTGAGGCAATGTGCCACCTAAGGAAAGAAAGCAGAGTTTTCAGCCTGGGAAGCAGGGCCTAAAGTAAGTCAGCCAACAGAGTGCCCTCCTTTATAGGTAGCTGAGAAAATGAGGCAAGGCTGAATCTACCCGCTTACCACGAAATGTTTCTCTTCCGAATAGCAGTTGTTGCTACCAAACGCCAGCAGCTCCTCTCCCTCAGAGTGCTGTTTCTGTGTAGACTAGGGAAAGACACTATGGTGCACAGCTTAGAACGTGTCTTTTCCCAGTTGGTTTCCTCCATGAAAGAGCCAGAAAGGCTGATCTCAACTAATCGGCCTGCACATCCCTGAATCCCTGGGGTAGGGTAGTTCTGAGCCAAAGTGCCACCTAAGGAATGAAAGCAAAATTTTCAGCCTGGGAAGCAGGGCCTCAAGTAAGTCTGCCAACAGAGTGCCCTCCTTTAGAGCCAGCTGAGAAAATGTGGCCAGGCTGAATCTACCCGCTTACAATGAAATGTTTCACTTCAGAATAGGAGATTTTGCTACCAAACACCAGGAGCCCCTTTCCCTCAAAGGGCTGTTTCTGTGTAGACTAGGGAAAGACACCATGGTCTCCAGCTTAGAACGGCTCTTTTCACTGCTGGTTTCCTCCATGAAAGAGCCAGAAGTGATGATCTGAACTAATGGGGATGCACATCCCTGAATCCTAGGGGTAGGGTAGTTCTGAGCCAAAGTGCCACCTAAGGAATGAAAGCAGAGTTTTCTGCCTGGGAAGCAGGGCCTCAAGTAAGTCTGCCAAGAGAGTGCCGTCCTTTAGAGCCAGCAGAGAAAATGTGGCAAGGCTGAATCTACCCGCTTACAACGAAATGTTTTTCTTCAGATAAGGATATTTTGCTACCAAACGCCAGCAGAGCCACTCCCTCAGAGTGCTGTTTCTGTGTAGACTAGGGAAAGACAGCATGGTCCCCAGCTTACAACGGCTCTTTTACCAGTTGGTTTTATCCATGAAAGAGCCAGAAGGGCTGATCTCTAGTAAGCGGGCTGCACATTCGTGATCTCTTGGGGTAGGGCAGTTCTGAGCAAATGTGCCACGTAAGGAAAGAAAGCAGAGTTTTCAGCCTGGGAAGCAGGGCCTCAAGTAAGTCAGCCAACAGAGTGCCCTCCTTTATAGCCAGTTGAGAAAATGAGGAAAGGCTGAATCTACCCGCTTACAGCGAAATATTTCTCTTCAGAATAGCAGATGTTTCTACCAAAGGCCAGCAGCTCCTCTCCCTCAGAGTGCTGTTTCTGTGTACACTACGGAAACACACTATGGTCCCCAGCGTAGAACGGGTCTTTTCCCAGTTCGTTTCCTCCATGAAAGAGTCAGAAAGGCTGATCTCAAAAAATCGGCCTGCACATCCCTGAATCCTTGGGGTAGGGGAGTTCTGAACCAATGTGCCACCTAAGGAATGAAAGCAAAATTTTCAGCCTGGGAACCAGGGCCTCAAGTAAGTCTGCCAAAAGAGTGCCGTCTTTTAGAGCCAGCTGAGAAAATATGGCCATGCTGAATCTACCCGCTTACAACGAAATGTTTCACTTCAGAGTAGGAGATTTTGCTACCAAACACCAGGAGCCCCTTTCCCTCAAAATGCTGTTACTGTGTAGACTAGGGAAAGACACCATGGTTCCCAGCTTAGAACGGCTCTTTTCACTGTTGGTTTCCCCCATGAAAGAGTCAGACGTGCTGATCTCAACGAATCGGGCTGCACATCCCTGAATCCTAGGGGTAGGGCAGTTCTGAGCCAATGTGCCACCTAAGGAAAGAAATCAGAGTTTTCACCCTGGGAAGCAGGGCCTCAGGTAAGTCTACCAACAGAGTGCCCTCCTTTATAGCCAGCTGAGAAATTCTGGCAAGGCTGAATCTACCCGCTTACAACGAAATGTTTCACTTTAGAAAAGGAGATTATGCTACCAAAGGCCAGCAGCCCCTCTCCTTCAGAATTCTGTTTCTCTTTATACTAGGGAAAGACAGCATGGTCCCCACCTTACAATGGCTCTTTTCCCAGTTGGTTTCCTCCATAAAAGAGCCAGAAGGGCTGATCTAAAGTAATCGGGCTGCACATCCGTGAACCCTTGGGGTAGGGCAGTTCTGAGCCAAAGTGCCACCTAAGGAAAGAAAGCAGAGTTTTCAGCCTGGGAAGCAGGGCCTCAAGTAAGTCTGCCAACAGAGTGCCCTCCTTTATAGCCAGCTGAGAAAATGAGGAAAGGCTGAATCTACCCGCTTACAGCGAAATATTTCTCTTCAGAATAGCAGATGTTTCTACCAAAGGCCAGCAGCTCCTCTCCCTCAGAGTGCTGTTTCTGTGTACACTACGGAAACACACTATGGTCCCCAGCTTAGAACGGGTCTTTTCCCAGTTGCTTTCCTCCATGAAAGAGTCAGAAAGTCTGATCTCAAAAAATTGGCATGCACATCCCTGAATCCTTGGGGTAGGGGAGTTCTGAGCCAATGTGCCACCTAAGGAAAGAAAGCAGAGTTTTCAGCCTGGAAGCAGGGCCTCAAGTAAGTCTGCCAACAGAGTGCCCTCCTTTAGAGCCAGCTGAGAAAATGTGGCAAGACTGAATCTACCCGCTTACAACGAAATGTTTCACTTCAGAAAAGGAGATTATGCTACCAAACACCAGCAGCACGTCTCCCTCAGAGTCCTGTTTCTGTGTAGACTAGGGAAACACAGCATGGTCCCCAGCTTACAACGGCTCTTTTACCAGTTGGTTTTATCCATGAAAGAGCCAGAAGTGCTGATCTCAACTAATCGGGCTGCACATCCCTGAATCGTAGGGGTAGGGCAGATCTGAGCCAATGTGCCACTTAAGGAAAGAAAGCAGAGTTTTCAACCTGGGAAGCAGGGCCTCAAGTAAGTCTGCCAACAGAGTGCCCTCCTTTAGAGCCAGCTGAGAAAATGTGGCCAGGCTGATCTACCCGTTTTCAATGAAAACAGCAGCCCCTCTCACTCAGAGTCCTGTTTCTGTGTAGACTAGGGAAAGACACCATGGTTCCCAGCTAGAACGGCTCTTTTACCAGTTGGTTTTATCCAAGAAAGAGCCAGAAGGGCTGATCTCAACTAATCGGGCTGCACATCCCTATATCCTAGGGGTAGGGCAGTTCTGAGCCAACGTGCCACCTAAAGAAAGAAAGCAGAGTTTTCAGCCTGGGAAGCAGGGCCTTAGGTAACTCTGCCAACAGAATGCCCTCCTTTATAGCCAGCTGAGAAATTCTGGCAAGGCTGAATCTACCCACTTACAACGAAATGTTTCTCTTCAGAATAGCAGATGTTGCTACCAGACGCCAGCAGCTCCTCTCCCTCAGAGTGCTGTTTCTGTGTAGACTAGGGAAAGACACTATGGTCCACAGCTTAGAACGGATCTTAACCCTGTTGGTTTCCTCCGTGAAAGAGCCAGAAAGGCTGATCTCAACTAATTGGCCTGCACATCCCTGAATCCCTGGGGTAGGGTAGTTCTGAGCCAAAGTGCCACCTAAGGAATGAAAGCAAAATTTACAGCGGGGGAACCAGGGCCTCAAGTAAGTCTGCCAACAGAGTGCCCTCCTTTAGATCCAGCTGAGAAAATGTGGCCAGGCTGATCTACCCGCTTACAACGAAATATTTCACTTCAGAATAGGAGATTTTGCTACCAAACGCCAGCAGCCCCTTTCCCTCAAAGTGCTGTTTCTGTGTAGACTAGGGAAAGACACCATGGTTCCCAGCTTGCACGGCTGTTTTGACTGTTGGTTTCCTCCATGAAAGAGCCAGAAGTGCTGATCTCAACTAATCGGGCTGCACATCCCTATATCCTAGGGGTAGGGCAGTTCTGAGCCAACGTGCCACCTAAAGAAAGAAAGCAGAGTTTTCTGCCTGGGAAGCAGGGCCTCAAGTAAGTCTGCCAAGAGAGTGCCCTCCTTTAGAGCCAGCTGAGAAAATGTGGCAAGGCTGAATCTACCCGCTTACAACGAAATGTTTCTCTTCAGATAAGGATATTTTGCTACCAAACGCCAGCAGAGCCACTCCCTCAGAGTGCTGTTTCTGTGTAGACTAGGGAAAGACAGCATGGTCCCCAGCTTACAACGGCTCTTTTCCCAGTTGGTTTTATCCATGAAAGAGCCAGAAGGGCTGATCTCTAGTAAGCGGGCTGCACATTCGTGATCTCTTGGGGTAGGGCAGTTCTGAGCAAATGTGCCACGTAAGGAAAGAAAGCAGAGTTTTCAGCCTGGGAAGCAGGGCCTCAAGTAAGTCAGCCAACAGAGTGCCCTCCTTTATAGCCAGTTGAGAAAATGAGGCAAGGCTGAAATTACCCGCTTACAACGAAATGTTTCTCTTCCGAATAGCAGATGTTTCTACCAAAGGCGAGCAGCTCCTCTCCCTCAGAGTGCTGTTTCTGTGTACACTACGGAAACACACTATGGTCCCCAGCGTAGAACGGGTCTTTTCCCAGTTGGTTTCCTCCATGAAAGAGTCGGAAAGGCTGATCTCAAAAATCCGGCCTGCACATCCCTGAATCCTTGGGGTAGGGGAGTTCTGAACCAATGTGCCACCTAAGGAATGAAAGCAAAATTTTCAGCCTGGGAACCAGGGTCTCAAGTAAGTCTGCCAAAAGAGTGCCGTCTTTTAGAGCCAGCTGAGAAAATATGGCCAGGCTTAATCTACCCGCTTACAACGAAATGTTTCACTTCAGAGTAGGAGATTTTGCTACCAAACACCAGGGGCCCCTTTCCCTCAAAATGCTGTTACTGTGTAGACTAGGGAAAGACACCATGGTTCCCAGCATAGAACGGCTCTTTTCACTGTTGGTTTCCCCCATGAAAGAGTCAGACGTGCTGATCTCAACGAATCGGGCTGCACATCCCTGAATCCTAGGGGTAGGGCAGTTCTGAGCCAATGTGCCACCTAAGGAAAGAAATCAGAGTTTTCACCCTGGGAAGCAGGGCCTCAGGTAAGTCTGCCAACAGAGTGCCCTCCTTTATAGCCAGCTGAGAAATTCTGGCAAGGCTGAATCTACCCGCTTACAACGAAATGTTTCACTTTAGAAAAGGAGATTTTGCTACCAAACGCCAGCAGGCCCTCTCCTTCAGAATCTTGTTTCTCTTTAGACTAGGGAAAGACAGCATGGTCCCCAGCTTACAACGGCTCTTTTCCCAGTTGGGTTCCTCCATAAAAGAGCCAGAAGGGCTGATCTCGAGTAATCGAGCTGCACATCCGTGAACCTTGGGGTAGGGCAGTTCTGAGCCAAAGTGCCACCTAAGGAAAGAAAGCAGAGTTTTCAGCCTGGGAAGCAGGGCCTCAAGTAAGTCTGCCATCAGAGTGCCCTCCTTTCGAGCCAGCTGAGAAAATGTGGCAAGGCTGAATCTACCCGCTTACAACGAAATGTTTCTCTTCAGATAAGGAGATTATTCTACCAAACGCCAGCAGAGCCACTCCCTCAGAGTCCTGTTTCTGTGTAGACTAGGGAAAGACAGCATTGTCCCCCGCTTACAACGGCTCTTTTACCAGTTGGTTTTATCCATGAAAGAGCCAGAAAGGCTGATCTCTAGTAATCGGGCTGCACATCCGTGAACTCTTGGGGTAGGGCAGTTCTGAGCCAATGTGCCACCTAAGGAAAGAAAGGAGAGTTTTCAGCCTGGTGAGCAGGGCCTCAAGTAAGTCAGCCAACAGAGTGCCCTCCTTTATAGGCAGTTGAGAAAATGAGGCAAGGCTGAATCTACCCGCTTACAACGAAATGTTTCTCTTCCGAATAGCAGATGTTTCTACCAAATGCGAGCAACTCCTCTCCCTCAGAGTGCTGTTTCTGTGTACACTAGGGAAAGACACTATGGTCCGCAGCTTAGAACGGGTCTTTTCCCAGTTGGTTTCCTCCAGGAAAGAGTCAGAAAGGCTGATCTCAAAAAATCGGCCTGCACATCCCTGAATCCTAGGGGTAGGGGAGTTCTGAGCCAATGTGCCACCTAAGGAATGAAAGCAAAATTTTTAGCCTGGGAAGCAGGGCTTCAAGTAAGTCTGCCATCAGAGTGCCCTCCTTTAGAGCCAGCTGAGAAAATGTGGCAAGGCTGAATATACCCGCTTACAACGAAATGTTTCACTTCAGATAAGGAGATTATGCTACCAAACGCCAGCAGCCCCTCTCCCTCACAGTCCTGTTTCTGTGTAGACTAGGGAAAGACAGCATGGTCCCCAGCTTACAACGGCTCTTTTCCCAGTTGGTTTTATCCATAAAAGAGCCAGAAGGGCTGATCTAAAGTAATCGGGCTGCACATCCGTGAACCCTTGGGGTAGGGCAGTTCTGAGCCAAAGTGCCACCTAAGGAAAGAAAGCAGAGTTTTCAGCCTGGGAAGCAGGGCCTCAAGTAAGTCTGCCAACAGAGTGCCCTCCTTTATAGCCAGCTGAGAAAATGAGGAAAGGCTGAATCTACCCGCTTACAGCGAAATATTTCTCTTCAGAATAGCAGATGTTTCTACCAAAGGCTAGCAGCTCCTCTCCCTCAGAGTGCTGTTTCTGTGTACACTACGGAAACACACTATGGTCCCCAGCTTAGAACGGGTCTTTTCCCAGTTGCTTTCCTCCATGAAAGAGTCAGAAAGTCTGATCTCAAAAAATTGGCATGCACATCCCTGAATCCTTGGGGTAGGGGAGTTCTGAGCCAATGTGCCACCTAAGGAAAGAAAGCAGAGTTTTCAGCCTGGAAGCAGGGCCTCAAGTAAGTCTGCCAACAGAGTGCCCTCCTTTAGAGCCAGCTGAGAAAATGTGGCAAGACTGAATCTACCCGCTTACAACGAAATGTTTCACTTCAGAAAAGGAGATTATGCTACCAAACACCAGCAGCACGTCTCCCTCAGAGTCCTGTTTCTGTGTAGACTAGGGAAACACAGCATGGTCCCCAGCTTACAACGGCTCTTTTACCAGTTGGTTTTATCCATGAAAGAGCCAGAAGTGCTGATCTCAACTAATCGGGCTGCACATCCCTGAATCGTAGGGGTAGGGCAGATCTGAGCCAATGTGCCACCTAAGGAAAGAAAGCAGAGTTTTCAGCCTGGGAAGCAGGGCCTCAAGTAAGTCTGCCAACAGAGTGCCCTCCTTTAGAGCCAGCTGAGAAAATGTGGCCAGGCTGATCTACCCGCTTACAACGAAATGTTTCACTTCAGAATAGGAGATTTTGCTACCAAACGCAAGCAGCCCCTTTCCCTCAAAGGGCTGTTTCTGGGTAGACTAGGGAAGGACACCATGGTCTCCAGCTTAGAACGGCTCTTTTCACTGTTGGTTTCCTCCATGAAAGACCCAGAGTTGCTGATCTCAACTAATGGGGCTGCACATCCCTGAATCCTAGGGGTAGGGTAGTTCTGAGCCAAAGTGCCACCTAAGGAATGACAGCCGAGTTTTCAGCCTGGGAAGCAGGGCCTCAAGTAAGTCTGCCAACAGAGTGCCCTCCTTTCAAGCCAGCTGAGAAAATGTGGCAAGGCTGAATCTACCCGCTTACAACGAAATGTTTCTCTTCAGATAAGGAGATTATTCTACCAAACGCCAGCAGAGCCACTCCCTCAGAGTCCTGTTTCTGTGTAGACTAGGGAAAGACAGCATTGTCCCCCGCTTACAACGGCTCTTTTACCAGTTGGTTTTATCCATGAAAGAGCCAGAAAGGCTGATCTCTAGTAATCGGGCTGCACATCCGTGAACTCTTGGGGTAGGGCAGTTCTGAGCCAATGTGCCACCTAAGGAAAGAAAGGAGAGTTTTCAGCCTGGTGAGCAGGGCCTCAAGTAAGTCAGCCAACAGAGTGCCCTCCTTTATAGGCAGTTGAGAAAATGAGGCAAGGCTGAATCTACCCGCTTACAACGAAATGTTTCTCTTCCGAATAGCAGATGTTTCTACCAAATGCGAGCAACTCCTCTCCCTCAGAGTGCTGTTTCTGTGTACACTAGGGAAAGACACTATGGTCCGCAGCTTAGAACGGGTCTTTTCCCAGTTGGTTTCCTCCATGAAAGAGTCAGAAAGGCTGATCTCAAAAAATCGGCCTGCACATCCCTGAATCCTAGGGGTAGGGGAGTTCTGAGCCAATGTGCCACCTAAGGAATGAAAGCAAAATTTTTAGCCTGGGAAGCAGGGCTTCAAGTAAGTCTGCCATCAGAGTGCCCTCCTTTAGAGCCAGCTGAGAAAATGTGGCAAGGCTGAATATACCCGCTTACAACGAAATGTTTCACTTCAGATAAGGAGATTATGCTACCAAACGCCAGCAGCCCCTCTCCCTCACAGTCCTGTTTCTGTGTAGACTAGGGAAAGACAGCATGGTCCCCAGCTTACAACGGCTCTTTTCCCAGTTGGTTTTATCCATTAAAGACCCAGAAGGGCTGATCTCTAATAATCGTGCTGCACATCCGTGAACTCTTGGGGTAGGGCAGTTCTTAGCCAATGTGCCACCTAAGGAAAGAAAGCAGAGTTTTCAGCCTGGGAAGCAGGGCCTCAAGTAAGTCTGCCAACAGAGTGCCCTCCTTTAGAGCCAGCTGAGAAAATGTGGCCAGGCTGATCTACCCGTTTACAATGAAAACAGCAGCCCCTCTCACTCAGAGTCCTGTTTCTGTGTAGACTAGGGAAAGACACCATGGTTCCCAGCTAGCACGGCTGTTTTGACTGTTGGTTTCCTCCATGAAAGAGCCAGAAGTGCTGATCTCAACTAATCGGGCTGCACATCCCTATATCCTAGGGGTAGGGCAGTTCTGAGCCAACGTGCCACCTAAAGAAAGAAAGCAGAGTTTTCTGCCTGGGAAGCAGGGCCTCAAGTAAGTCTGCCAAGAGAGTGCCCTCCTTTAGAGCCAGCTGAGAAAATGTGGCAAGGCTGAATCTACCCGCTTACAACGAAATGTTTCTCTTCAGATAAGGATATTTTGCTACCAAACGCCAGCAGAGCCACTCCCTCAGAGTGCTGTTTCTGTGTAGACTAGGGAAAGACAGCATGGTCCCCAGCTTACAACGGCTCTTTTACCAGTTGGTTTTATCCATGAAAGAGCCAGAAGGGCTGATCTCTAGTAAGCGGGCTGCACATTCGTGATCTCTTGGGGTAGGGCAGTTCTGAGCAAATGTGCCACGTAAGGAAAGAAAGCAGAGTTTTCAGCCTGGGAAGCAGGGCCTCAAGTAAGTCAGCCAACAGAGTGCCCTCCTTTATAGCCAGTTGAGAAAATGAGGCAAGGCTGAAATTACCCGCTTACAACGAAATGTTTCTCTTCCGAATAGCAGATGTTTCTACCAAAGGCGAGCAGCTCCTCTCCCTCAGAGTGCTGTTTCTGTGTACACTACGGAAACACACTATGGTCCCCAGCGTAGAACGGGTCTTTTCCCAGTTGGTTTCCTCCATGAAAGAGTCAGAAAGGCTGATCTCAACTAATCGGCCTGCACATCCCTGAATCCCTGGGGTAGGGTAGTTCTGAGCCAAAGTGCCACCTAAGGAATGAAAGCAAAATTTTCAGCCTGGGAATCAGGGCCTCAGGTAAGTCTGCCAACAGAGTGCCCTCCTTTAGAGCCAGCTGAGAAAATGTGGCCAGGCTGATCTACCCGTTTACAACGAAAACAGCAGACCCTCTCCCTCAGAGTCCTGTTTCTGTGTAGACTAGGGAAAGACACCATGGTTCCCAGCTAGAACGGCTCTTTTACCAGTTGGTTTTATTCAAGAAAGAGCCAGAAGGGCTGATCTCAACTAATCGGGCTGCACATCCCTGAATCCTAGGGGTAGGGCAGTTCTGAGCCAACGTGCCACCTAAAGAAAGAAAGCAGAGTTTTCAGCCTGGGAAGCAGGGCCTCAGGTAAGTCTGCCAACAGAGTGCCCTCCTTTATAGCCAGCAAAGAAATTCTGGCAAGTCTGAATCTACCCGCTTACAACGAAATATTTCACTTCAGAATAGGAGATTTTGCTACCAAACACCTGGAGCCCCTTTCCCTCAAAATGCTGTTACTGTGTAGACTAGGGAAAGACACCATGGTTCCCAGCTTAGAACGGCTCTTTTCACTGTGGGTTTCCTCCATGAAAGAGCCAGAAGTGCTGATCTCAACGAATCGGGCTGCACATCCCTGAATCCTAGGGGTAGGGCAGTTCTGAGCCAAAGTGCCACCTAAGGAAAGAAAGCAGACTTTTCAGCCTGGGAAGCAGGGCCTCAAGTAAGTCTGCCAACAGAGTGCCCTCCTTTATAGCCAGCTGAGGAATTCTGGCAAGGCTGAATCTACCCGCTTACAACGAAATGTTTCACTTTAGAAAAGGAGATTATGCTACCAAACGCCAGCAGCGCCTCTCCTTCAGAATCCTGTTTCCCTTTAGACTAGGGAAAGACAGCATGGTCCCCAGCTTACAACGGCTCTTTTCCCAGTTGGGTTCCTCCATAAAAGAGCCAGAAGGGCTGATCTCAAGTAATCGAGCTGCACATCCGTGAACCCTTGGGGTAGGGCAGTTCTGAGCCAAAGTGCCACCTAAGGAAAGAAAGCAGAGTTTTCAGCCTGGGAAGCAGGGCCTCAAGTAAGTCTGCCATCAGAGTGCCCTCCTTTAGAGCCAGCTGAGAAAATGTGGCAAGGCTTAATATACCCGCTTACAACGAAATGTTTCACTTCAGATAAGGAGATTATGCTACCAAACGCCAGCAGCCCCTCTCCCTCAGAGTCCTGTTTCTGTGTAGACTAGGGAAAGACACCATGGTTCCCAGCTAGAACGGCTCTTTTACCAGTTGGTTTTATCCAAAAAAGAGCCAGAAGGGCTGATCTCAACTAATCGGGCTGCACATCCCTGAATCGTAGGGGTAGGGCAGTTCTGAGCCAATGTGCCACCTAAGGAAAGAAAGCAGAGTTTTCAGCCTGGGAAGCAGGGCCTCAAGTAAGTCTGCCAACAGAGTGCCCTCCTTTAGAGCCAGCTGAGAAATTCTGGCAAGGCTGAATCTACCCGCTTACAACGAAATGTTTCTCTTCAGAATAGCAGATGTTGCTACCAAACGCCAGCAGCTACTCTCCCTCAGAGTGCTGTTTCTGTGTACACCTGGAAAAGACACTATGGTCCGCAGCTTAGAACGGGTCTTTTCCCAGTTGGTTTCCTCCATGAAAGAGTCAGAATGGCTGATCTCAAAAAATTGGCCTGCACATCCCTGAATACTTGGGGTAGGGGAGTTCTGAACCAATGTGCCACCTAAGGAATGAAAGCAAAATTTTCAGCCTGGGAACCAGGGCCTCAAGTAAGTCTGCCAACAGAGTGCCCTCCTTTAGATCCAGCTGAGAAAATGTGGCCAGGCTGATCTACCCGCTTACAACGAAATATTTCACTTCAGAATAGGAGATTTTGCTACAAAACGCCAGCAGCCCCTTTCCCTCAAAGTGCTGTTTCTGTGCAGACTAGGGAAAGACACCATGGTTCCCAGCTAGCACGGCTGTTTTGACTGTTGGTTTCCTCCATGAAAGAGCCAGAAGTGCTGATCTCAACTAATCGGGCTGCACATCCCTATATCCTAGGGGTAGGGCAGTTCTGAGCCAACGTGCCACCTAAAGAAAGAAAGCAGAGTTTTCAGCCTGGGAAGCAGGGCCTTAGGTAACTCTGCCAACAGAATGCCCTCCTTTATAGCCAGCTGAGGAATTCTGGCAAGGCTGAATCTACCCACTTACAATGAAATGTTTCTCTTCAGAATAGCAGATGTTGCTACTAAATGCCACCAACTCCTCTCCCTGAGAATGCTGTTTCTGTGTACACTAGGGAAAGACACTATGGTCCACAGCTTAGAACGGGTCTTTTCCCAGTTGGTTTTATCCATGAAAGAGCCAGAAGGGCTGATCTCATGTAATCGGGCTGCACATCCGTGAACCCTTGGGGTAGGGCAGTTCTGAGCCAATGTGCCACCTAAGGAAAGAAAGCAGAGTTTTCAGCCTGGGAAGCAGGGCCTCAAGTAAGTCAGCCAACAGAGTGCCCTCTTTTAGAGCCAGCTGAGGAATTCTGGCAAGGCTGAATCTACCCACTTACAACGAAATGTTTCTCTTCAGAATAGCAGATGTTTCTACTGAACGCCAGCAGCTCCTCTCCCTCAGAGTGCTGTTTCTGTGTACACTAGAGAAAGACACTATGGTCCCCAGCTTAGAACGGGTCTTTTCCCAGTTGGTTTCCTCCATGAAAGAGTCAGAAAGGCTGATCTCAACTAATCGGCCTGCACATCCCTGAATCCCTGAGGTAGGGTAGTTCTGAGCCAAAGTGCCACCTAAGGAATGAAAGCAAAATTTTCAGCCTGGGAAGCAGGGCCTCAAGTAAGTCAGCCAACAGAGTGCCCTCTTTTAGAGCCAGCTGAGAAAATGTGGCCAGGCTGAATCTACCCGCTTACAACGAAATGTTTCACTTCAGAATAGGAGATTTTGCTACCAAACGCCAGGAGCCCCTTTCCCTCAAAGTGCTGTTTCTCTGTAGACTAGGGAAACACACCATGGTTCCCAGCTTAGAACGGTTCTTTTCACTGTTGGTTTCCTCCATGAAAGAGCCAGAAGTGCTGATCTCAACGAATCGGGCTGCACATCCCTGAATCCTAGGGGTAGGGCAGTTCTGAGCCAAAGTGCCACCTAAGGAAAGAAAGCAGACTTTTCAGCCTGGGAAGCAGGGCCTCAAGTAAGTCTTCCAACAGAGTGCCCTCCTTTGTAGCCAGCTGAGAAATTCTGGCAAGGCTGAATCTACCCCCTTACAATGAAATGTTTCACTTTAGAAAAGGAGACTATGCTACCAAAGGCCAGCAGCCCCTCTCCTTCAGAATCCTGTTTCTCTTTAGACTAGGGAAAGAGAGCATGGTCCCCAGCTTACAACGGCTCTTTTCCCAGTTGGTTTCCTCCATAACAGAGCCAGAAGGGCTGATCTCAAGTAATCGGGCTGCACATCCGTGAACCCTTGCGGTAGGGCAGTTCTGAGCCAATGTGCCACCTAAGGAAAGAAAGCAGAGTTTTCAGCCTGGGAAGCAGGGCCTAAAGTAAGTCAGCCAACAGAGTGCCCTCCTTTATAGGTAGCTGAGAAAATGAGGCAAGGCTGAATCTACCCGCTTACAACGAAATGTTTCTCTTCCGAATAGCAGTTGTTGCTACCAAACGCCAGCAGCTCCTCTCCCTCAGAGTGCTGTTTCTGTGTAGACTAGGGAAAGACACTATGGTGCACACCTTAGAACGTGTCTTTTCCCAGTTGGTTTCCTCCATGAAAGAGCCAGAAAGGCTGATCTCAACTAATCGGCCTGCACATCCCTGAATCCCTGGGGTAGGGTAGTTCTGAGCCAAAGTGCCACCTAAGGAATGAAAGCAAAATTTTCAGCCTGGGAAGCAGGGCCTCAAGTAAGTCTGCCAACAGAGTGCCCTCCTTTAGAGCCAGCTGAGAAAATGTGGCCAGGCTGAATCTACCCGCTTACAACGAAATGTTTCACTTCAGAATAGGAGATTTTGCTACCAAACACCAGGAGCCCCTTTCCCTCAAAGGGCTGTTTCTGTGTAGACTAGGGAAAGACACCATGGTCTCCAGCTTAGAACGGCTCTTTTCACTGCTGGTTTCCTCCATGAAAGAGCCAGAAGTGATCATCTGAACTAATGGGGATGCACATCCCTGAATCCTAGGGGTAGGGTAGTTCTGAGCCAAAGTGCCACCTAAGGAATGAAAGCAGAGTTTTCTGCCTGGGAAGCAGGGCCTCAAGTAAGTCTGCCAAGAGAGTGCCCTCCTTTAGAGCCAGCAGAGAAAATGTGGCAAGGCTGAATCTACCCGCTTACAACGAAATGTTTTTCTTCAGATAAGGATATTTTGCTACCAAACGCCAGCAGAGCCACTCCCTCAGAGTGCTGTTTCTGTGTAGACTAGGGAAAGACAGCATGGTCCCCAGCTTACAACGGCTCTTTTACCAGTTGGTTTTATCCATGAAAGAGCCAGAAGGGCTGATCTCTAGTAAGCGGGCTGCACATTCGTGATCTCTTGGGGTAGGGCAGTTCTGAGCAAATGTGCCACGTAAGGAAAGAAAGCAGAGTTTTCAGCCTGGGAAGCAGGGCCTCAAGTAAGTCAGCCAACAGAGTGCCCTCCTTTATAGCCAGTTGAGAAAATGAGGAAAGGCTGAATCTACCCGCTTACAGAGAAATATTTCTCTTCAGAATAGCAGATGTTTCTACCAAAGGCCAGCAGCTCCTCTCCCTCAGAGTGCTGTTTCTGTGTACACTACGGAAACACACTATGGTCCCCAGCGTAGAACGGGTCTTTTCCCAGTTCGTTTCCTCCATGAAAGAGTCAGAAAGGCTGATCTCAAAAAATCGACCTGCACATCCCTGAATCCTTGGGGTAGGGGAGTTCTGAACCAATGTGCCACCTAAGGAATGAAAGCAAAATTTTCAGCCTGGGAACCAGGGCCTCAAGTAAGTCTGCCAAAAGAGTGCCGTCTTTTAGAGCCAGCTGAGAAAATATGGCCATGCTGAATCTACCCGCTTACAACGAAATGTTTCACTTCAGAGTAGGAGATTTTGCTACCAAACACCAGGAGCCCCTTTTCCTCAAAATGCTGTTACTGTGTAGACTAGGGAAAGACACCATGGTTCCCAGCTTAGAACGGCTCTTTTCACTGTTGGTTTCCCCCATGAAAGAGTCAGACGTGCTGATCTCAACGAATCGGGCTGCACATCCCTGAATCCTAGGGGTAGGGCAGTTCTGAGCCAATGTGCCACCTAAGGAAAGAAATCAGAGTTTTCACCCTGGGAAGCAGGGCCTCAGGTAAGTCTACCAACAGAGTGCCCTCCTTTATAGCCAGCTGAGAAATTCTGGCAAGGCTGAATCTACCCGCTTACAACGAAATGTTTCACTTTAGAAAAGGAGATTATGCTACCAAAGGCCAGCAGCCCCTCTCCTTCAGAATCCTGTTTCTCTTTATACTAGGGAAAGACAGCATGGTCCCCAGCTTACAATGGCTCTTTTCCCAGTTGGTTTCCTCCATAAAAGAGCCAGAAGGGCTGATCTAAAGTAATCGGGCTGCACATCCGTGAACCCTTGGGGTAGGGCAGTTCTGAGCCAAAGTGCCACCTAAGGAAAGAAAGCAGAGTTTTCAGCCTGGGAAGCAGGGCCTCAAGTAAGTCTGCCAACAGAGTGCCCTCCTTTATAGCCAGCTGAGAAAATGAGGAAAGGCTGAATCTACCCGCTTACAGCGAAATATTTCTCTTCAGAATAGCAGATGTTTCTACCAAAGGCCAGCAGCTCCTCTCCCTCAGAGTGCTGTTTCTGTGTACACTACGGAAACACACTATGGTCCCCAGCTTAGAACGGTTCTTTTCCCAGTTGCTTTCCTCCATGAAAGAGTCAGAAAGTCTGATCTCAAAAAATTGGCATGCACATCCCTGAATCCTTGGGGTAGGGGAGTTCTGAGCCAATGTGCCACCTAAGGAAAGAAAGCAGAGTTTTCAGCCTGGAAGCAGGGCCTCAAGTAAGTCTGCCAACAGAGTGCCCTCCTTTAGAGCCAGCTGAGAAAATGTGGCAAGACTGAATCTACCCGCTTACAACGAAATGTTTCACTTCAGAAAAGGAGATTATGCTACCAAACACCAGCAGCACGTCTCCCTCAGAGTCCTGTTTCTGTGTAGACTAGGGAAACACAGCATGGTCCCCAGCTTACAACGGCTCTTTTACCAGTTGGTTTTATCCATGAAAGAGCCAGAAGTGCTGATCTCAACTAATCGGGCTGCACATCCCTGAATCGTAGGGGTAGGGCAGATCTGAGCCAATGTGCCACCTAAGGAAAGAAAGCAGAGTTTTCAGCCTGGGAAGCAGGGCCTCAAGTAAGTCTGCCAACAGAGTGCCCTCCTTTAGAGCCAGCTGAGAAAATGTGGCCAGGCTGATCTACCCGTTTACAATGAAAACAGCAGCCCCTCTCACTCAGAGTCCTGTTTCTGTGTAGACTAGGGAAAGACACCATGGTTCCCAGCTAGAACGGCTCTTTTACCAGTTGGTTTTATCCAAGAAAGAGCCAGAAGGGCTGATCTCAACTAATCGGGCTGCACATCCCTGAATCGTAGGGGTATGGCAGTTCTGAGCCAATGTGCCACCTAAGGAAAGAAAGCAGAGTTTTCAGCCTGGGAAGCAGGGCCTCAAGTAAGTCTGCCAACAGAGTGCCCTCCTTTACAGCCAGCTGTGAAATTCTGGCAAGGCTGAATCTACCCGCTTACAACGAAATGTTTCTCTTCAGAATAACAAATGTTGCTACCAAACGCCAGCAGCTACTCTCCCTCAGAGTGCTGTTTCTGTGTACACTAGGAAAAGACACTATGGTCCACAGCTTAGAACGGGTCTTTTCCCAGTTGGTTTCCTCCATGAAAGAGTCAGAATGGCTGATCTCAAAAAATCGTCCTGCACATCCCTGAATACTTGGGGTAGGGGAGTTCTGAACCAATGTGCCACCTAAGGAATGAAAGCAAAATTTACAGCCGGGGAACCAGGGCCTCAAGTAAGTCTGCCAACAGAGTGCCCTCCTTTAGATCCAGCTGAGAAAATGTGGCCAGGCTGATCTACCCGCTTACAACGAAATATTTCACTTCAGAATAGGAGATTTTGCTACCAAACGCCAGCAGCCCCTTTCCCTCAAAGTGCTGTTTCTGTGTAGACTAGGGAAAGACACCATGGTTCCCAGCTAGCACGGCTGTTTTGACTGTTGGTTTCCTCCATGAAAGAGCCAGAAGTGCTGATCTCAACTAATCGGGCTGCACATCCCTATATCCTAGGGGTAGGGCAGTTCTGAGCCAACGTGCCACCTAAAGAAAGAAAGCAGAGTTTTCTGCCTGGGAAGCAGGGCCTCAAGTAAGTCTGCCAAGAGAGTGCCCTCCTTTAGAGCCAGCTGAGAAAATGTGGCAAGGCTGAATCTACCCGCTTACAACGAAATGTTTCTCTTCAGATAAGGATATTTTGCTACCAAACGCCAGCAGAGCCACTCCCTCAGAGTGCTGTTTCTGTGTAGACTAGGGAAAGACAGCATGGTCCCCAGCTTACAACGGCTCTTTTACCAGTTGGTTTTATCCATGAAAGAGCCAGAAGGGCTGATCTCTAGTAAGCGGGCTGCACATTCGTGATCTCTTGGGGTAGGGCAGTTCTGAGCAAATGTGCCACGTAAGGAAAGAAAGCAGAGTTTTCAGCCTGGGAAGCAGGGCCTCAAGTAAGTCAGCCATCAGAGTGCCCTCCTTTATAGCCAGTTGAGAAAATGAGGCAAGGCTGAAATTACCCGCTTACAACGAAATGTTTCTCTTCCGAATAGCAGATGTTTCTACCAAAGGCGAGCAGCTCCTCTCCCTCAGAGTGCTGTTTCTGTGTACACTACGGAAACACACTATGGTCCCCAGCGTAGAACGGGTCTTTTCCCAGTTGGTTTCCTCCATGAAAGAGTCAGAAAGGCTGATCTCAAAAAATCGGCCTGCACATCCCTGAATCCTTGGGGTAGGGGAGTTCTGAACCAATGTGCCACCTAAGGAATGAAAGCAAAATTTTCAGCCTGGGAACCAGGGTCTCAAGTAAGTCTGCCAAAAGAGTGCCGTCTTTTAGTGCCAGCTGAGAAAATATGGCCATGCTGAATCTACCCGCTTACAACGAAATGTTTCACTTCAGAGTAGGAGATTTTGCTACCAAACACCAGGGGCCCCTTTCCCTCAAAATGCTGTTACTGTGTAGACTAGGGAAAGACACCATGGTTCCCACCTTAGAACGGCTCTTTTCACTGTTGGTTTCCCCCATGAAAGAGTCAGACGTGCTGATCTCAACGAATCGGGCTGCACATCCCTGAATCCTAGGGGTAGGGCAGTTCTGAGCCAATGTGCCACCTAAGGAAAGAAATCAGAGTTTTCACCCTGGGAAGCAGGGCCTCAGGTAAGTCTGCCAACAGAGTGCCCTCCTTTATAGCCAGCTGAGAAATTCTGGCAAGGCTGAATCTACCCGCTTACAACGAAATGTTTCACTTTAGAAAAGGAGATTATGCTACCAAAGGCCAGCAGCCCCTCTCCTTCAGAATCCTGTTTCTCTTTAGACTAGGGAAAGACAGCATGGTCCCCAGCTTACAACGGCTCTTTTCCCAGTTGGGTTCCTCCATAAAAGAGCCAGAATGGCTGATCTCAAGTAATCGGGCTGCACATCCGTGAACCCTTGGGGTAGGGCAGTTCTGAGCCAAAGTGCCACCTAAGGAAAGAAAGCAGGGTTTTCAGCCTGGGAAGCAGGGCCTCAAGTAAGTCTGCCAACAGAGTGCTCTCCTTTATAGCCAGCTGAGAAAATGAGGAATGGCTGAATTTACCCGCTTACAGCTAAATATTTCTCTTCAGAATAGCAGATGTTTCTACCAAAGGCCAGCAGCTCCTCTCCCTCAGAGTGCTGTTTCTGTGTACACTACGGAAACACACTATGGTCCCCAGCTTAGAACGGGTCTTTTCCCAGTTGCTTTCCTCCATGAAAGAGTCGGAAAGTCTGATCTCAAAAAATTGGCATGCACATCCCTGAATCCTTGGGGTAGGGGAGTTCTGAGCCAATGTGCCACCTAAGGAATGAAAGCAAAATTTTCAGCCTGGGAACCAGGGCCTCAAGTAAGTCTGCCAACAGAGTGCCCTCCTTTAGATCCAGCTGAGAAAATGTGGCCAGGCTGATCTACCCGCTTACAACGAAA
The DNA here is from genome assembly GCF_965194825.1 of Balaenoptera physalus. NCBI lineage: Eukaryota > Metazoa > Chordata > Mammalia > Artiodactyla > Balaenopteridae > Balaenoptera > Balaenoptera physalus. The sequence goes on from NW_028125190.1 coordinate 93,660, forward strand.
TATTTCACTTCAGAATAGGAGATTTTGCTACCAAACGCCAGCAGCCCCTTTCCCTCAAAGTGCTGTTTCTGTGTAGACTAGGGAAAGACACCATGGTTCCCAGCTAGCACGGCTGTTCTGACTGTTGGTTTCCTCCATGAAAGAGCCAGAAGTGCTGATCTCAACTAATCGGGCTGCACATCCCTATATCCTAGGGGTAGGGCAGTTCTGAGCCAACGTGCCACCTAAAGAAAGAAAGCAGAGTTTTCAGTCTGGGAAGCAGGGCCTTAGGTAACTCTGCCAACAGAATGCCCTCCTTTATAGCCAGCTGAGAAATTCTGGCAAGGCTGAATCTACCCACTTACAACGAAATGTTTCTCTTCAGAATAGCAGATGTTGCTAACAGACGCCAGCAGCTCCTCTCCCTCAGAGTGCTGTTTCTGTGTAGACTAGGGAAAGACACTATGGTCCACAACTTAGAACGGGTCTTATCCCTGTCGGTTTCCTCCATGAAAGAGCCAGAAACGCTGATCTCAACTAATTGGCCTGCACATCCCTGAATCCCTGGGGTAGGATAGTTCTGAGCCAAAGTGCCACCTAAGGAATGAAAGCAAAATTTTCAGCCTGGGAAGCAGGGCCTCAAGTATGTCAGCCAACAGAGTGCCCTCCTTTAGAGCCAGCTGAGAAAATGTGGCAAGGCTGAATCTACCCGCTTACAACGAAATGTTTCACTTCAGAATAGGAGATTTTGCTACCAAACGCCAGGAGCCCCTTTCCCTCAAAGAGCTGTTTCTCTGTAGACTAGGGAAACACACCATGGTTCCCAGCTTAGAACGGCTCTTTTCACTGTGGGTTTCCTCCATGAAAGAGCCAGAAGTGCTGATCTCAACAAATCGGGCTGCACATCCCTGAATCCTAGGGGTAGGGCAGTTCTGAGCCAAAGTGCCACCTAAGGAAAGAAAGCAGAATTTTCAGCCTGGGAAGCAGGGCCTCAAGTAAGTCTGCCAACAGAGTGCCCTCCTTTACAGCCAGCTGAGGAATTCTGGCAAGGCTGAATCTACCCGCTTACAACGAAATGTTTCACTTTAGAAAAGGAGATTATGCTACGAAACGCCAGCAGACCCTCTCCTTCAGAATCCTGTTTCTCTTTAGACTAGGGAAAGACAGCATGGTCCCCAGCTTACAACGGCTCTTTTCCCAGTTGGGTTCCTCCATAAAAGAGCCAGAAGGGCTGATCTCAAGTAATCGGGCTGCACATCCGTGAACCCTTGGGGTAGGGCAGTTCTGAGCCAAAGTGCCACCTAAGGAAAGAAAGCAGAGTTTTCAGCCTGGGAAGCAGGGCCTCAAGTAAGTCTGCCAACAGAGTGCCCTCCTTTATAGCCAGCTGAGAAAATGAGGAAAGGCTGAATCTACCCGCTTACAGCGAAATATTTCTCTTCAGAATAGCAGATGTTTCTACCAAAGGCCAGCAGCTCCTCTCCCTCAGAGTGCTGTTTCTGTGTACACTACGGAAACACACTATGGTCCCCAGCTTAGAACGGGTCTTTTCCCAGTTGCTTTCCTCCATGAAAGATTCAGAAAGTCTGATCTCAAAAAATTGGCATGCACATCCCTGAATCCTTGGGGTAGGGGAGTTCTGAGCCAAAGTGCCACCTAAGGAATGAAAGCAAAATTTTCAGCCTGGGAACCAGGGCCTCAAGTAAGTCTGCCAACAGAGTGCCCTCCTTTAGATCCAGCTGAGAAAATGTGGCCAGGCTGATCTACCCTCTTACAACGAAATATTTCACTTCAGAATAGGAGATTTTGCTACCAAACGCCAGCAGCCCCTCTCCTTCAGAATCCTCTTTCTCTTTAGACTAGGGAACGACAGCATGATCCCCAGCTTACAACGGCTCTTTTCCCAGTTGGGTTCCTCCATAAAAGAGCCAGAAGGGCTGATCTCAAGTAATCGAGCTGCACATCCGTGAACCCTTGGGGTAGGGCAGTTCTGAGCCAAAGTGCCACCTAAGGAAAGAAAGCAGAGTTTTCAGCCTGGGAAGCAGGGCCTCAAGTAAGTCTGCCATCAGAGTGCCCTCCTTTAGAGCCAGCTGAGAAAATGTGGCAAGGCTTAATATACCCGCTTACAACGAAATGTTTCACTTCAGATAAGGAGATTATGCTACCAAACGCCAGCAGCCCCTCTCCCTCAGAGTCCTGTTTCTGTGTAGACTAGGGAAAGACACCATGGTTCCCAGCTAGAACGGCTCTTTTACCAGTTGGTTTTATCCAAAAAAGAGCCAGAAGGGCTGATCTCAACTAATCGGGCTGCACATCCCTGAATCGTAGGGGTAGGGCAGTTCTGAGCCAATTTGCCACCTAAGGAAAGAAAGCAGAGTTTTCAGCCTGGGAAGCAGGGCCTCAAGTAAGTCTGCCAACAGAGTGCCCTCCTTTAGAGCCAGCTGAGAAATTCTGGCAAGGCTGAATCTACCCGCTTACAACGAAATGTTTCTCTTCAGAATAGCAGATGTTGCTACCAAACGCCAGCAGCTACTCTCCCTCAGAGTGCTGTTTCTGTGTACACTAGGAAAAGACACTATGGTCCACAGCTTAGAACGGGTCTTTTCCCAGTTGGTTTCCTCCATGGAAGAGTCAGAATGGCTGATCTCAAAAAATCGGCCTGCACATCCCTGAATACTTGGGGTAGGGGAGTTCTGAACCAATGTGCCACCTAAGGAATGAAAACAAAATTATCAGCCTGGGAACCAGGGCCTCAAGTAAGTCTGCCAAAAGAGTGCCCTCTTTTAGAGCCAGCTAAGAAAATATGGCCAGGCTGAGTCTTCCCGCTTACAACGAAATCTTTCACTTCAGAGTAGGAGATTTTGTTACCAAACTCCCGGAGCCCATTTCCCTCAAAGTGCTGTTACTGTGTAGACTAGGGAAAGACACCATGGTCCCCAGCTTAGAACGGCTCTTTTCACTGTTGGTTTCCCCCATGAAAGAGCCAGACGTGCTGATCTCAAATAATCGGGCTGCACATCCCTGAATCCTAGGGGTAGGGCAGTTCTGAGCCAATGTGCCAAATAAGGAAAGAAAGACGAGTTTTCAGCCTGGGAAGCAGGGCCTCAGGTAAGTCTGCCAACAGAATGCCCTCCTTTATAGCCAGCTGAGGAATTCTGGCAAGGCTGAATCTACCCACTTACAACGAAATGTTTCTCTTCAGAATAGCAGATGTTGCTACTAAACGCCACCAACTCCTCTCCCTGAGAATGCTGTTTCTGTGTACACTAGGGAAAGACACTATGGTCCACAGCTTAGAACGGGTCTTTTCCCAGTTGGTTTTATCCATGAAAGAGCCAGAAGGGCTGATCTCATGTAATCGGGCTGCACATCCGTGAAACCTTGGGGTAGGGCAGTTCTGAGCCAATGTGCCACCTAAGGAAAGAAAGCAGAGTTTTCAGCCTGGGAAGCAGGGCCTCAAGTAAGTTAGACAACAGAGTGCCCTCTTTTATCGCCAGCTGAGAAAATGAGGAAAGGCTGAATCTACCCGCTTACAGCGAAATGTTTCTCTTCAGAATAGCAGATGTTTCTACTGAACGCCAGCAGCTCCTCTCCCTCAGAGTGCTGTTTCTGTGTACACTAGAGAAAGACACTATGGTCCCCAGCTTAGAACGGCTCTTTTCACTGTTGATTTCCCCCATGAAAGAGCCAGACGTGCTGATCTCAACTAATCGGGCTGCACATCCCTGAATCCTAGCGGTAGGGCAGTTCTGAGCCAATGTGCCACCTAAGGAAAGAAAGCAGAGTTTTCAGCCTGGGAAGCAGGGCCTCAAGTAAGTCTGCCAACAGAGTGCCCTCCTTTATAGCCAGCTGAGAAATTCTGGCAAGGCTGAATCTACCCTCTTATAACGAAATGTTTCTCTTCAGAATAGCAGATGTTGCTACCAAACTCCAGCAGCTCCTCTCCCTCAGAGTAATGTTTCTGTGTAGACTAGGGAAAGACACCATGGTCCACAGCTTAGAACGGGTCTTTTCCCAGTTGGTTACATCCATGAAAGAGCCAGAAAGGCTGAGCTCAACTAATCGGGCTGCACATCCCTGAATCCTAGGGGTAGGGTAGTTCTGAGCCAAAGTGCCACCTAAGGAATGAAAGCAAAGTTTTCAGCCTGGGAAGCAGGGCCTCATTAAGTCTGCCAACAGAGTGCCCTCCTTTAGAGCCAGCAGAGAATATGTGGCAAGGCTGAATCTACCCGCTTATAACGAAATGCTTCACTTCAGAAAAGGAGATTATGCTACCAAACACCAGCAGCCCCTCTCCCTCAGAGTCCTGTTTCTGTGTAGACTAGGGAAAGACAGCATGGTCTCCAGCTTACAACGGCTCTTTTCCCAGTTGGTTTCCTCCATGAAAGAGCCAGAAGGGCTGATCTCAAGTAATCGGTCTGCACATCCGTGAACTCTTGGGGTAGGGCAGTTCTGAGCCAATGTGCCACCTAAGGAAAGGAAGCAGAGTTTTCAGCCTGGGAGGCAGGGCCTCAAGTAAGTCAGCCAACAGAGTACCCTCCTTTATAGCCAGCTGAGAAAATGAGGCAAGGCTGAATCTACCCGCTTACAACGAAATGTTTCTCTTCCGAATAGCAGATTTTTCTACCAAATGCCAGCAGCTCCTCTCCCTCAGAGTGCTGTTTCTGTGTACACTAGGGAAAGACACTATGGTCCGCAGCTTAGAACGGGTCTTTTCCCAGTTGGTTTCCTCCATGAAAGAGTCAGAAAGACTGATCTCAAAAAATCGGCCTGCACATCCCTGAATCCTTGGGGTAGGGAAGTTCTGAGCCAATATGCCACCTAAGGAATGAAAGCAAAATTTTCAGCCTGGGAAGCAGGTCCTCAAGTAAGTCTGCCAACAGAGTGCCCTCTTTAAGAGCCAGCTGAGACAATGTGGCCAGGCTAAATCTACCCGCTTACAACGAAATGTTTCACTTCAGAATAGGAGATTTTGCTACCAAACACCAGGAGCCCCTTTCCCTCAAAGGGCTGTTTCTGTGTAGACTAGGGAAAGACACCATTGTCTCCAGCTTAGAACGGCTCTTTTCACTGCTGGTTTCCTCCATGAAAGAGCCAGAAGTGATGATCTGAACTAATGGGGATGCACATCCCTGAATCCTAGGGGTAGGGTAGTTCTGAGCCAAAGTGCCACCTAAGGAATGAAAGCAGAGTTTTCTGCCTGGGAAGCAGGGTCTCAAGTAAGTCTGCCAAGAGAGTGCCCTCCTTTAGAGCCAGCTGAGAAAATGTGGCAAGGCTGAATCTACCCGCTTACAACGAAATGTTTCTCTTCAGATAAGGATATTTTGCTACCAAACGCCAGCAGAGCCACTCCCTCAGAGTGCTGTTTCTGTGTAGACTAGGGAAAGACAGCATGGTCCCCAGCTTACAACGGCTCTTTTACCAGTTGGTTTTATCCATGAAAGAGCCAGAAGGGCTGATCTCTAGTAAGCGGGCTGCACATTCGTGATCTCTTGGGGTAGGGCAGTTCTGAGCAAATGTGCCACGTAAGGAAAGAAAGCAGAGTTTTCAGCCTGGGAAGCAGGGCCTCACGTAAGTCAGCCAACAGAGTGCCCTCCTTTATAGCCAGTTGAGAAAATGAGGCAAGGCTGAAATTACCCGCTTACAACGAAATGTTTCTCTTCCGAATAGCAGATGTTTCTACCAAAGGCGAGCAGCTCCTCTCCCTCAGAGTGCTGTTTCTGTGTACACTACGGAAACACACTATGGTCCCCAGCGTAGAACGGGTCTTTTCCCAGTTGGTTTCCTCCATGAAAGTGTCAGAAAGGCTGATCTCAAAAAATCGGCCTGCACATCCCTGAATCCTTGGGGTAGGGGAGTTCTAAACCAATGTGCCACCTAAGGAATGAAAGCAAAATTTTCAGCCTGGGAACCAGGGCCTCAAGTAAGTGTGCCAAAAGAGTGCCGTCTTTTAGAGCCAGCTGAGAAAATCTGGCCAGGCTGAATCTACCCGCTTACAACGAAATGTTTCACTCCAGAGTAGGAGATTTTGCTACCAAACACAAGGAGCCCCTTTCCCTCAAAATGCTGTTACTGTGTAGACTAGGGAAAGACACCATGGTTCCCAGCTTAGAACGGCTCTTTTCACTGTTGGTTTCCCCCATGAAAGAGTCAGACGTGCTGATCTCAACGAATCGGGCTGCACATCCCTGAATCCTAGGGGTAGGGCAGTTCTGAGCCAATGTGCCACCTAAGGAAAGAAATCAGAGTTTTCACCCTGGGAAGCAGGGCCTCAGGTAAGTCTGCCAACAGAGTGCCCTCCTTTATAGCCAGCTGAGAAATTCTGGCAAGGCTGAATCTACCCGCTTACAACGAAATGTTTCACTTTAGAAAAGGAGATTATGCTACCAAAGGCCAGCAGCCCCTCTCCTTCAGAATCCTGTTTCTCTTTAGACTAGGGAAAGACAGCATGGTCCCCAGCTTACAACGGCTCTTTTCCCAGTTGGGTTCCTCCATAAAAGAGCCAGAAGGTCTGATCTCAAGTAATCGGGCTGCACATCCGTGAACCCTTGGGGTAGGGCAGTTCTGAGCCAAAGTGCCACCTAAGGAAAGAAAGCAGAGTTTTCAGCCTGGGAAGCAGGGCCTCAAGTAAGTCTGCCAACAGAGTGCCCTCCTTTATAGCCAGCTGAGAAAATGAGGAAAGGCTGAATCTACCCGCTTACAGCGAAATATTTCTCTTCAGAATAGCAGATGTTTCTACCAAAGGCCAGCAGCTCCTCTCCCTCAGAGTGCTGTTTCTGTGTACACTACGGAAACACACTATGGTCCCCAGCTTAGAACGGGTCTTTTCCCAGTTGCTTTCCTCCATGAAAGAGTCAGAAAGTCTGATCTCAAAAAATTGGCATGCACATCCCTCAATCCTTGGGGTAGGGGATTTCTGAGCCAATGTGCCACCTAAGGAATGAAAGCAAAATTTTCAGCCTGGGAACCAGGGCCTCAAGTAAGTCTGCCAACAGAGTGCCCTCCTTTAGATCCAGCTGAGAAAATGTGGCCAGGCTGATCTACCCGCTTACAACGAAATATTTCACTTCAGAATAGGAGATTTTGCTACCAAACGCCAGCAGCCCCTTTCCCTCAAAGTGCTGTTTCTGTGTAGACTAGGGAAAGACACCATGGTTCCCAGCTAGCACGGCTGTTTTGACTGTTGGTTTCCTCCATGAAAGAGCCAGAAGTGCTGATCTCAACTAATCGGGCTGCACATCCCTATATCCTAGGAGTAGGGCAGTTCTGAGCCAACGTGCCACCTAAAGAAAGAAAGCAGAGTTTTCAGCCTGGGAAGCAGGGCCTTAGGTAACTCTGCCAACAGAATGCCCTCCTTTATAGCCAGCTGAGAAATTCTGGCAAGGCTGAATCTACCCACTTACAACGAAATGTTTCTCTTCAGAATAGCAGATGTTGCTACCAGACGCCAGCAGCTCCTCTCCCTCAGAGTGCTGTTTCTGTGTAGACTAGGGAAAGACACTATGGTGCACAGCTTAGAACGTGTCTGTTCCCAGTTGGTTTCCTCCATGAAAGAGCCAGAAAGGCTGATCTCAACTAATCGGCCTGCACATCCCTGAATCCCTGGGGTAGGGTAGTTCTAAGCCAAAGTGCCACCTAAGGAATGAAAGCAAAATTTTCAGCCTGGGAAGCAGGGCCTGAAGTAAGTCTGCCAAGAGAGTGCCCTCTTTTAGAGGCAGCTGAGAAAATATGGCCAGGCTGATCTACCCGCTTACAACGAAATGTTTCACTTCAGAATAGGAGATTTTGCTACCAAACGCAAGCAGCCCCTTTCCCTCAAAGGGCTGTTTCTGGGTAGACTAGGGAAGGACACCATGGTCTCCAGCTTAGAACGGCTCTTTTCACTGTTGGTTTCCTCCATGAAAGACCCAGAGTTGCTGATCTCAACTAATGGGGCTGCACATCCCTGAATCCTAGGGGTAGGGTAGTTCTGAGCCAAAGTGCCACCTAAGGAATGACAGCCGAGTTTTCAGCCTGGGAAGCAGGGCCTCAAGTAAGTCTGACAACAGAGTGCCCTCCTTTCGAGCCAGCTGAGAAAATGTGGCAAGGCTGAATCTACCCGCTTACAACGAAATGTTTCTCTTCAGATAAGGAGATTATTCTACCAAACGCCAGCAGAGCCACTCCCTCAGAGTCCTGTTTCTGTGTAGACTAGGGAAAGACAGCATTGTCCCCCGCTTACAACGGCTCTTTTACTAGTTGGTTTTATCCATGAAAGAGCCAGAAAGGCTGATCTCTAGTAATCGGGCTGCACATCCGTGAACTCTTGGGGTAGGGCAGTTCTGAGCCAATGTGCCACCTAAGGAAAGAAAGGAGAGTTTTCAGCCTGGTAAGCAGGGCCTCAAGTAAGTCAGCCAACAGAGTGCCCTCCTTTATAGGCAGTTGAGAAAATGAGGCAAGGCTGAATCTACCCGCTTACATCGAAATGTTTCTCTTCCGAATAGCAGATGTTTCTACCAAATGCGAGCAACTCCTCTCCCTCAGAGTGCTGTTTCTGTGTACACTAGGGAAAGACACTATGGTCCGCAGCTTAGAACGGGTCTTTTCCCAGTTGGTTTCCTCCATGAAAGAGCCAGAAGTGCTGATCTCAAAAAATCGGCCTGCACAACCCTGAATCCTTGGGGTAGGGAAGTTCTGAGCCAATGTGCCACCTAAGGAATGAGAGCAAAATTTTCAGCCTGGGAAGCAGGGCCTCAAGTAATTCCGCCAAGAGAGTGCCCTCTTTAAGAGCCAGCTGAGAAAATGTGGCCAGGCTGAATCTACCCACTTACAACGAAATGTTTCACTTCAGAATAGGAGATTTTGCTACCAAACGCCAGCAGCCCCTCTCCCTCAGAGTCCTGTTTCTGTGTAGACTAGGGAAAGACAGCATGGTCCCCAGCTTACAACGGCTCTTTTAACAGTTGGTTTTATCCATGAAAGAGCCAGAATGGCTGATCTCAAGTAATCGTGCTGCATATCCGTGAACCCTTGGGGTAGGGCAGTTCTGAGCCAATGTGCCACCTAAGGAAAGAAAGCAGAGTTTTCAGCCTGGGAAGCAGGGCCTCAAGTAAGTCAGCCAACAGAGTGCCCTCCTTTATAGCCAGCTGAGAAAATGAGGCAAGGCTGTATCTACCCACTTACAACGAAATGTTTCTGTTCAGAATAGCAGATGTTGCTAGCAAACGCCAGCAGCTCCTCTCCCTCAGAGTGCTGTTTCTGTGTAGACTAGGGAAAGACACTATGGTGCACAGCTTAGAACGTGTCTTTTCCCAGTTGGTTTCCTCCATGAAAGAGCCAGAAAGGCTGATCTCAACTAATCGGCCTGCACATCCCTGAATCCCTGGGGTAGGGTAGTTCTGAGCCAAAGTGCCACCTAAGGAATGAAAGCAAAATTTTCAGCCTGGGAAGCAGGGCCTCAGGTAAGTCTGCCAACAGAGTGCCCTCCTTTAGAGCCAGCTGAGAAAATGTGGCCAGGCTGATCTACCCGTTTACAACGAAAACAGCAGCCCCTCTCCCTCAGAATCCTGTTTCTGTGTAGACTAGGGAAAGACACCATGGTTCCCAGCTAGAACGGCTCTTTTACCAGTTGGTTTTATCCAAGAAAGAGCCAGAAGGGCTGATCTCAACTAATCGGGCTGCACATCCCTGAATCCTAGGGGTAGGGCAGTTCTGAGCCAACGTGCCACCTAAAGAAAGAAAGCAGAGTTTTCAGCCTGGGAAGCAGGGCCTCAGGTAAGTCTGCCAACAGAGTGCCCTCCTTTATAGCCAGCTAAGAAATTCTGGCAAGGCTGAATCTACCCGCTTACAACGAAATATTTCACTTCAGAATAGGAGATTTTGCTACCAAACACCAGGAGCCCCTTTCCCTCAAAATGCTGTTACTGTGTAGACTAGGGAAAGACACCATGGTTCCCAGCTTAGAACGGCTCTTTTCACTGTTGGTTTCCCCCATGAAAGAGTCAGACGTGCTGATCTCAACGAATCGGGCTGCACATCCCTGAATCCTAGGGGTAGGGCAGTTCTGAGCCAATGTGCCACCTAAGGAAAGAAATCAGAGTTTTCACCCTGGGAAGCAGGGCCTCAGGTAAGTCTGCCAACAGAGTGCCCTCCTTTATAGCCAGCTGAGAAAATGAGGAAAGGCTGAATCTACCCGCTTACAGCGAAATATTTCTCTTCAGAATAGCAGATGTTTCTAAAAAAGGCCAGCAGCTCCTCTCTCTCAGAGTGCTGTTTCTGTGTACACTACGGAAACACACTATGGTCCCCAGCTTAGAACGGGTCTTTTCCCAGTTGCTTTCCTCCATGAAAGAGTCAGAAAGTCTGATCTCAAAAAATTGGCATGCACATCCCTCAATCCTTGGGGTAGGGGAGTTCTGAGCCAATGTGCCACCTAAGGAATGAAAGCAAAATTTTCAGCCTGGGAACCAGGGCCTCAAGTAAGTCTGCCAACAGAGTGCCCTCCTTTAGATCCAGCTGAGAAAATGTGGCCAGGCTGATCTACCCGCTTACAACGAAATATTTCACTTCAGAATAGGAGATTTTGCTACCAAACGCCAGCAGCCCCTTTCCCTCAAAGTGCTGTTTCTGTGTAGACTAGGGAAAGACACCATGGTTCCCAGCTAGCACGGCTGTTTTGACTGTTGGTTTCCTCCATGAAAGAGCCAGAAGTGCTGATCTCAACTAATCGGGCTGCACATCCCTATATCCTAGGGGTAGGGCAGTTCTGAGCCAACGTGCCACCTAAAGAAAGAAAGCAGAGTTTTCAGCCTGGGAAGCAGGGCCTTAGGTAACTCTGTCAACAGAATGCCCTCCTTTATAGCCAGCTGAGAAATTCTGGCAAGGCTGAATCTACCCACTTACAACGAAATGTTTCTCTTCAGAATAGCAGATGTTGCTACCAGACGCCAGCAGCTCCTCTCCCTCAGAGTGCTGTTTCTGTGTAGACTAGGGAAAGACACTATGGTCCACAGCTTAGAACGGGTCTTATCCCTGTTGGTTTCCTCCATGAAAGAGCCAGAAAGGCTGATCTCAACTAATTGGCCTGCACATCCCTGAATCCCTGGGGTAGGATAGTTCTGAGCCAAAGTGCCACCTAAGGAATGAAAGCAAAATTTTCAGCCTGGGAAGCAGGGCCTCAAGTAAGTCAGCCAACAGAGTGCCCTCCTTTAGAGCCAGCTGAGAAAATGTGGCCAGGCTGAATCTACCCGCTTACAACGAAATGTTTCACTTCAGAATAGGAGATTTTGCTACCAAACGCCAGGAGCCCCTTTCCCTCAAAGTGCTGTTTCTCTGTAGACTAGGGAAACACACCATGGTTCCCAGCTTAGAACGGCTCTTTTCACTGTGGGTTTCCTCCATGAAAGAGCCAGAAGTGCTGATCTCAACGAATCGGGCTGCACATCCCTGAATCCTAGGGGTAGGGCAGTTCTGAGCCAAAGTGCCACCTAAGGAAAGAAAGCAGAGTTTTCAGCCTGGGAAGCAGGGCCTCAAGTAAGTCTGCCAACAGAGTGCCCTCCTTTATAGCCAGCTGAGGAATTCTGGGAAGGCTGAATCTACCCGCTTACAACGAAATGTTTCACTTTAGAAAAGGAGATTATACTACCAAACGCCAGCAGCCCCTCTCCTTCAGAATCCTGTTTCTCTTTAGACTAGGGAAAGACAGCATGGTCCTCAGCTTACAACGGCTCTTTTCCCAGTTGGGTTCCTCCATAAAAGAGCCAGAAGGGCTGATCTCAAGTAATCGAGCTGCACATCTATGAACCCTTGGGGTAGGGCAGTTCTGAGCCAAAGTGCCACCTAAGGAAAGAAAGCAGAGTTTTCAGCCTGGGAAGCAGGGCCTCAAGTAAGTCTGCCATCAGAGTGCCCTCCTTTAGAGCCAGCTGAGAAAATGTGGCAAGGCTTAATATACCCGCTTACAACGAAATGTTTCACTTCAGATAAGGAGATTATGCTACCAAACGCCAGCAGCCCCTCTCCCTCAGAGTCCTGTTTCTGTGTAGACTAGGGAAAGACACCATTGTTCCCAGCTAGAACGGCTCTTTTACCAGTTGGTTTTATCCAAAAAAGAGCCAGAAGGGCTGATCTCAACTAATCGGGCTGCACATCCCTGAATCGTAGGGGTAGGGCAGTTCTGAGCCAATGTGCCACCTAAGGAAAGAAAGCAGAGTTTTCAGCCTGGGAAGCAGGGCCTCAAGTAAGTCTGCCAACAGAGTGCCCTCCTTTAGGGCCAGCTGAGAAATTCTGGCAAGGCTGAATCTACCCGCTTACAACGAAATGTTTCTCTTCAGAATAGCAGATGTTGCTACCAAACGCCAGCAGCTACTCTCCCTCAGAGTGCTGTTTCTGTGTACACTAGGAAAAGACACTATGGTCCGCAGCTTAGAATGGGTCTTTTCCCAGTTGGTTTCCTCCATGAAAGAGTCAGAATGGCTGATCTCAAAAAATCGGCCTGCACATCCCTGAATACTTGGGGTAGGGGAGTTCTGAACCAATGTGCCACCTAAGGAATGAAAGCAAAATTTTCAGCCTGGGAACCAGGGCCTCAAGTAAGTCTGCCAAAAGAGTGCCCTCTTTTAGAGCCAGCTGAGAAAATATGGCCAGGCTGAATCTTCCCGCTTACAACGAAATCTTTCACTTCAGAGTAGGAGATTTGTTACCAAACTCCAGGAGCCCCTTTCCCTCAAAGTGCGGTTACTGTGTAGACTAGGGAAAGACACCATGGTCCCCAGCTTAGAACGGCTCTTTTCACTGTTGGTTTCCCCCATGAAAGAGCCAGACGTGCTGATCTCAAATAATCGGGCTGCACATCCCTGAATCCTAGGGGTAGGGCAGTTCTGAGCCAATGTGCCACCTAAGGAAAGAAAGCCGAGTTTTCAGCTTGGGAAGCAGGGCCTCAGGTAAGTCTGCCAACAGAATGCCCTCCTTTATAGCCAGCTGAGGAATTCTGGCAAGGCTGAATCTACCCGCTTACAACGAAATGTTTCTCTTCAGAATAGCAGATGTTGTTACTAAACGCCACCAACTCCTCTCCCTGAGAATGCTGTTTCTGTGTACACTAGGGAAAGACACTATGGTCCACAGCTTAGAACGGGTCTTTTCCCAGTTGGTTTTATCCATGAAAGAGCCAGAAGGGCTGATCTCATGTAATCGGGCTGCACATCCGTGAACCCTTGGGGTAGGGCTGTTCTGAGCCAATGTGCCACCTAAGGAAAGAAAACAGAGTTTTCAGCCTGGGAAGCAGGGCCTCAAGTAAGTTAGACAACAGAGTGCCCTCCTTTATAGCCAGCTGAGAAAATGAGGAAAGGCTGAATCTACCCGCTTACAGCGAAATGTTTCTCTTCAGAATAGCAGATGTTTCTACTGAAGGCCAGCAGCTCCTCTCCCTCAGAGTGCTGTTTCTGTGTACACTAGAGAAAGACACTATGGTTCCCAGCTTAGAACGGGTCTTTTCCCAGTTGGTTTCCTCCATGAAAGAGTCAGAAAGGCTGATCTCAAAAAATCGGCCTGCACATCCCTGAATCCTTGGGGTAGGGGAGTTCTGAGCCAATGTGCCACCTAAGGAATGAAAGCAAAATTTTCAGCCTGGGAAGCAGGGGCTCAAGTAAGTCTGCCAACACAATGCCCTCCTTTAGAGCCAGCTGAGAAAATGTGGCCAGGCTGATCTATCCCCTTACAACGAAATGTTTCACTTCAGAATAGGAGATTTTGCTACCAAACGCCGGCAGCCCCTTTCCCTCAAAGTGCTGTTTCTGTGTAGACTAGGGAAAGACACCATGGTTCCCACCTAGAAAGGCTCTTTTGACTGTTGGTTTCCTCCATGAAAGAGCCAGAAGTGCTGATCTCAACTAATCGGGCTGCACATCCTTGAATCGTAGGGGTAGGGGAGTTCTGAGCCAATGTGCCACCTAAGGAATGAAAGCAAAATTTTTAGCCTGGGAAGCAGGGCTTCAAGTAAGTCTGCCATCAGAGTGCCCTCCTTTAGAGCCAGCTGAGAAAATGTGGCAAGGCTGAATATACCCGCTTACAACGAAATGTTTCACTTCAGATAAGGAGATTATGCTACCAAACGCCAGCAGCCCCTCTCCCTCACAGTCCTGTTTCTGTGTAGACTAGGGAAAGACAGCATGGTCCCCAGCTTACAACGGCTCTTTTCCCAGTTGGTTTTATCCATTAAAGAGCCAGAAGGGGTGATCTCTAGTAATCGCGCTGCACATCCGTGAACTCTTGGGGTAGGGCAGTTCTTAGCCAATGTGCCACCTAAGGAAAGGAAGCAGAGTTTTCAGCCTGGGAAGCAGGGCCTAAAGTAAGTCAGCCAACAGAGTGCCCTCCTTTATAGCTAGCTGAGAAAATGAGGCAAGGCTGAATCTACCCGCTTACAACGAAATGTTTCTCTTCCGAATAGCAGATGTTGCTACCAAACGCCAGCAGCTCCTCTCCCTCAGAGTGCTGTTTCTGTGTAGACTAGGGAAAGACACTATGGTGCACAGCTTAGAACGTGTCTTTTCCCAGTTGGTTTCCTCCATGAAAGAGCCAGAAAGGCTGATCTCAACTAATCGGCCTGCACATCCCTGAATCCCTGGGGTAGGGTAGTTCTGAGCCAAAGTGCCACCTAAGGAATGAAAGCAAAATTTTCAGCCTGGGAAGCAGGGCCTCAAGTAAGTCTGCCAACAGAGTGCCCTCCTTTAGAGCCAGCTGAGAAAATGTGGCCAGGCTGATCTACCCGCTTACAACGAAATGTTTCACTTCAGAATAGGAGATTTTGCTACCAAACGCAAGCAGCCCCTTTCCCTCAAAGGGCTGTTTCTGGGTAGACTAGGGAAGGACACCATGGTCTCCAGCTTAGAACGGCTCTTTTCACTGTTGGTTTCCTCCATGAAAGACCCAGAGTTGCTGATCTCAACTAATGGGGCTGCACATCCCTGAATCCTAGGGGTAGGGTAGTTCTGAGCCAAAGTGCCACCTAAGGAATGACAGCCGAGTTTTCAGCCTGGGAAGCAGGGCCTCAAGTAAGTCTGCCAACAGAGTGCCCTCCTTTCGAGCCAGCTAAGAAAATGTGGCAAGGCTGAATCTACCCGCTTACAACGAAATGTTTCTCTTCAGATAAGGAGATTATTCTACCAAACGCCAGCAGAGCCACTCCCTCAGAGTCCTGTTTCTGTGTAGACTAGGGAAAGACAGCATTGTCCCCCGCTTACAACGGCTCTTTTACTAGTTGGTTTTATCCATGAAAGAGCCAGAAAGGCTGATCTCTAGTAATCGGGCTGCACATCCGTGAACTCTTGGTGTAGGGCAGTTCTGAGCCAATGTGCCACCTAAGGAAAGAAAGGAGAGTTTTCAGCCTGGTAAGCAGGGCCTCAAGTAAGTCAGCCAACAGAGTGCCCTCCTTTATAGGCAGTTGAGAAAATGAGGCAAGGCTGAATCTACCCGCTTACATCGAAATGTTTCTCTTCCGAATAGCAGATGTTTCTACCAAATGCGAGCAACTCCTCTCCCTCAGAGTGCTGTTTCTGTGTACACTAGGGAAAGACACTATGGTCCGCAGCTTAGAACGGGTCTTTTCCCAGTTGGTTTCCTCCATGAAAGAGTCGGAAAGACTGACCTCAAAAAATCGGCCTGCACAACCCTGAATCCTTGGGGTAGGGAAGTTCTGAGCCAATGTGCCACCTAAGGAATGAGAGCAAAATTTTCACCCTGGGAAGCAGGGCCTCAAGTAATTCCGCCAAGAGAGTGCCCTCTTTAAGAGCCAGCTGAGAAAATGTGGCCAGGCTGAATCTACCCACTTACAACGAAATGTTTCTCTTCAGAATAGGAGATTTTGCTACCAAACGCCAGCAGCCCCTCTCCCTCAGAGTCCTGTTTCTGTGTAGACTAGGGAAAGACAGCATGGTCCCCAGCTTACAACGGCTCTTTTAACAGTTGGTTTTATCCATGAAAGAGCCAGAATGGCTGATCTCAAGTAATCGTGCTGCATATCCGTGAACCCTTGGGGTAGGGCAGTTCTGAGCCAATGTGCCACCTAAGGAAAGAAAGCAGAGTTTTCAGCCTGGGAAGCAGGGCCTCAAGTAAGTCAGCCAACAGAGTGCCCTCCTTTATAGCTAGCTGAGAAAATGTGGCAAGGCTGAATATACCCGCTTACAACGAAATGTTTCTCTTCCGAATAGCAGATGTTTCTACCAAATGCGAGCAGCTCCTCTCCCTCAGAGTGCTGTTTCTGTGTACACTAGGGAAAGACACTATGGTCCGCAGCTTAGAACGGGTCTTTTCCCAGTTGGTTTCCTCCATGAAAGAGTCAGAAAGATTGATCTCAAAAAATCGGCCTGCACAACCCTGAATCCTTGGGGTAGGGAAGTTCTGAGCCAATGTGCCACCTAAGGAATGAGAGCAAAATTTTCAGCCTGGGAAGCAGGGCCTCAAGTAAGTCCGCCAAGAGAGTGCCCTCTTTAAGAGCCAGCTGAGAAAATGTGGCCAGGCTGAATCTACCCACTTACAACGAAATGTTTCACTTCAGAATAGGAGATTTTGCTACCAAACGCCAGCAGCCCCTCTCCCTCAGAGTCCTGTTTCTGTGTAGACTAGGGAAAGACAGCATGGTCCCCAGCTTACAACGGCTCTTTTAACAGTTGGTTTTATCCATGAAAGAGCCAGAATGGCTGATCTCAAGTAATCGTGCTGCATATCCGTGAACCCTTGGGGTAGGGCAGTTCTGAGCCAATGTGCCACCTAAGGAAAGAAAGCAGAGTTTTCAGCCTGGGAAGCAGGGCCTCAAGTAAGTCAGCCAACAGAGTGCCCTCCTTTATAGCCAGCTGAGAAAATGAGGCAAGGCTGTATCTACCCACTTACAACGAAATGTTTCTGTTCAGAATAGCAGATGTTGCTACCAAACGCCAGCAGCTCCTCTCCCTCAGAGTGCTGTTTCTGTGTAGACTAGGGAAAGACACTATGGTGCACAGCTTAGAACGTGTCTTTTCCCAGTTGGTTTCCTCCATGAAAGAGCCAGAAAGGCTGATCTCAACTAATCGGCCTGCACATCCCTGAATCCCTGGGGTAGGGTAGTTCTGAGCCAAAGTGCCACCTAAGGAATGAAAGCAAAATTTTCAGCCTGGGAAGCAGGGCCTCAGGTAAGTCTGCCAACAGAGTGCCCTCCTTTAGAGCCAGCTGAGAAAATGTGGCCAGGCTGATCTACCCGTTTACAACGAAAACAGCAGCCCCTCTCCCTCAGAGTCCTGTTTCTGTGTAGACTAGGGAAAGACACCATGGTTCCCAGCTAGAACGGCTCTTTTACCAGTTGGTTTTATCCAAGAAAGAGCCAGAAGGGCTGATCTCAACTAATCGGGCTGCACATCCCTGAATCCTAGGGGTAGGGCAGTTCTGAGCCAATGTGCCACCTAAGGAAAGAAATCAGAGTTTTCACCCTGGGAAGCAGGGCCTCAGGTAAGTCTGCCAACAGAGTGCCCTCCTTTATAGCCAGCTGAGAAATTCTGGCAAGGCTGAATCTACCCGCTTACAACGAAATGTTTCACTTTAGAAAAGGAGATTATGCTACCAAAGGCCAGCAGCCCCTCTCCTTCAGAATCCTGTTTCTCTTTAGACTAGGGAAAGACAGCATGGTCCCCAGCTTACAACGGCTCTTTTCCCAGTTGGTTTCCTCCATAAAAGAGCCAGAAGGGCTGATCTCAAGTAATCGGGCTGCACATCCGTGAACCCTTGGGGTAGGGCAGTTCTGAGCCAAAGTGCCACCTAAGGAAAGAAAGCAGAGTTTTCAGCCTGGGAAGCAGGGCCTCAAGTAAGTCTGCCAACAGAGTGCCCTCCTTTATAGCCAGCTGAGAAAATGAGGAAAGGCTGAATCTACCCGCTTACAGCGAAATATTTCTCTTCAGAATAGCAGATGTTTCTACCAAAGGCCAGCAGCTCCTCTCTCTCAGAGTGCTGTTTCTGTGTACACTACGGAAACACACTATGGTCCCCAGCTTAGAACGGGTCTTTTCCCAGTTGCTTTCCTCCATGAAAGAGTCAGAAAGTCTGATCTCAAAAAATTGGCATGCACATCCCTCAATCCTTGGGGTAGGGGAGTTCTGAGCCAATGTGCCACCTAAGGAATGAAAGCAAAATTTTCAGCCTGGGAACCAGGGCCTCAAGTAAGTCTGCCAACAGAGTGCCCTCCTTTAGATCCAGCTGAGAAAATGTGGCCAGGCTGATCTACCCGCTTACAACGAAATATTTCACTTCAGAATAGGAGATTTTGCTACCAAACGCCAGCAGCCCCTCTCCTTCAGAATCCTGTTTCTCTTTAGACTAGGGAAAGACAGCATGGTCCCCAGCTTACAACGGCTCTTTTCCCAGTTGGGTTCCTCCATAAAAGAGCCAGAAGGGCTGATCTCAAGTAATCGAGCTGCACATCCGTGAACCCTTGGGGTAGGGCAGTTCTGAGCCAAAGTGCCACCTAAGGAAAGAAAGCAGAGTTTTCAGCCTGGGAAGCAGGGCCTCAAGTAAGTCTGCCATCAGAGTGCCCTCCTTTAGAGCCAGCTGAGAAAATGTGGCAAGGCTTAATATACCCGCTTACAACGAAATGTTTCACTTCAGATAAGGAGATTATGCTACCAAACGCCAGCAGCCCCTCTCCCTCAGAGTCCTGTTTCTGTGTAGACTAGGGAAAGACACCATGGTTCCCAGCTAGAACGGCTCTTTTACCAGTTGGTTTTATCCAAAAAAGAGCCAGAAGGGCTGATCTCAACTAATCGGGCTGCACATCCCTGAATCGTAGGGGTAGGGCAGTTCTGAGCCAATGTGCCACCTAAGGAAAGAAAGCAGAGTTTTCAGCCTGGGAAGCAGGGCCTCAAGTAAGTCTGCCAACAGAGTGCCCTCCTTTAGAGCCAGCTGAGAAATTCTGGCAAGGCTGAATCTACCCGCTTACAACGAAATGTTTCTCTTCAGAATAGCAGATGTTGCTACCAAACGCCAGCAGCTACTCTCCCTCAGAGTGCTGTTTCTGTGTACACTAGGAAAAGACACTATGGTCCACAGCTTAGAACGGGTCTTTTCCCAGTTGGTTTCCTCCATGGAAGAGTCAGAATGGCTGATCTCAAAAAATCGGCCTGCACATCCCTGAATACTTGGGGTAGGGGAGTTCTGAACCAATGTGCCACCTAAGGAATGAAAACAAAATTTTCAGCCTGGGAACCAGGGCCTCAAGTAAGTCTGCCAAAAGAGTGCCCTCTTTTAGAGCCAGCTAAGAAAATATGGCCAGGCTGAGTCTTCCCGCTTACAACGAAATCTTTCACTTCAGAGTAGGAGATTTTGTTACCAAACTCCAGGAGCCCATTTCCCTCAAAGTGCTGTTACTGTGTAGACTAGGGAAAAACACCATGGTCCCCAGCTTAGAACGGCTCTTTTCACTGTTGGTTTCCCCCATGAAAGAGCCAGACGTGCTGATCTCAAATAATCGGGCTGCACATCCCTGAATCCTAGGGGTAGGGCAGTTCTGAGCCAATGTGCCACCTAAGGAAAGAAAGCCGAGTTTTCAGCCTGGGAAGCAGGGCCTCAGGTAAGTCTGCCAACAGAATGCCCTCCTTTATAGCCAGCTGAGGAATTCTGGCAAGGCTGAATCTACCCACTTACAACGAAATGTTTCTCTTCAGAATAGCAGATGTTGCTACTAAACGCCACCAACTCCTCTCCCTGAGAATGCTGTTTCTGTGTACACTAGGGAAAGACACTATGGTCCACAGCTTAGAACGGGTCTTTTCCCAGTTGGTTTTATCCATGAAAGAGCCAGAAGGGCTGATCTCATGTAATCGGGCTGCACATCCGTGAAACCTTGGGGTAGGGCAGTTCTGAGCCAATGTGCCACCTAAGGAAAGAAAGCAGAGTTTTCAGCCTGGGAAGCAGGGCCTCAAGTAAGTTAGACAACAGAGTGCCCTCTTTTATCGCCAGCTGAGAAAATGAGGAAAGGCTGAATCTACCCGCTTACAGCGAAATGTTTCTCTTCAGAATAGCAGATGTTTCTACTGAACGCCAGCAGCTCCTCTCCCTCAGAGTGCTGT
This sequence comes from Balaenoptera physalus, assembly GCF_965194825.1. Taxonomy (NCBI): domain Eukaryota; kingdom Metazoa; phylum Chordata; class Mammalia; order Artiodactyla; family Balaenopteridae; genus Balaenoptera; species Balaenoptera physalus. Next base: position 113,696 of record NW_028125190.1, read on the forward strand.
TTCTGTGTACACTAGAGAAAGACACTATGGTCCCCAGCTTAGAACGGCTCTTTTCACTGTTGATTTCCCCCATGAAAGAGCCAGACGTGCTGATCTCAACTAATCGGGCTGCACATCACTGAATCCTAGCGGTAGGGCAGTTCTGAGCCAATGTGCCACCTAAGGAAAGAAAGCAGAGTTTTCAGCCTGGGAAGCAGGGCCTCAAGTAAGTCTGCCAACAGAGTGCCCTCCTTTATAGCCAGCTGAGAAATTCTGGCAAGGCTGAATCTACCCTCTTATAACGAAATGTTTCTCTTCAGAATAGCAGATGTTGCTACCAAACTCCAGCAGCTCCTCTCCCTCAGAGTAATGTTTCTGTGTAGACTAGGGAAAGACACCATGGTCCACAGCTTAGAACGGGTCTTTTCCCACTTGGTTACATCCATGAAAGAGCCAGAAAGGCTGAGCTCAACTAATCGGGCTGCACATCCCTGAATCCTAGGGGTAGGGTAGTTCTGAGCCAAAGTGCCACCTAAGGAATGAAAGCAAAGTTTTCAGCCTGGGAAGCAGGGCCTCATTAAGTCTGCTAACAGAGTGCCCTCCTTTAGAGCCAGCAGAGAATATGTGGCAAGGCTGAATCTACCCGCTTATAACGAAATGCTTCACTTCAGAAAAGGAGATTATGCTACCAAACACCAGCAGCCCCTCTCCCTCAGAGTCCTGTTTCTGTGTAGACTAGGGAAAGACAGCATGGTCTCCAGCTTACAACGGCTCTTTTCCCAGTTGGTTTCCTCCATGAAAGAGCCAGAAGGGCTGATCTCAAGTAATCGGTCTGCACATCCGTGAACTCTTGGGGTAGGGCAGTTCTTAGCCAATGTGCCACCTAAGGAAAGGAAGCAGAGTTTTCAGCCTGGGAGGCAGGGCCTGAAGTAAGTCAGCCAACAGAGTACCCTCCTTTATAGCCAGCTGAGAAAATGAGGCAAGGCTGAATCTACCCGCTTACAACGAAATGTTTCTCTTCCGAATAGCAGATTTTTCTACCAAATGCCAGCAGCTCCTCTCCCTCAGAGTGCTGTTTCTGTGTACACTAGGGAAAGACACTATGGTCCGCAGCTTAGAACGGGTCTTTTCCCAGTTGGTTTCCTCCATGAAAGAGTCAGAAAGACTGATCTCAAAAAATCGGCCTGCACATCCCTGAATCCTTGGGGTAGGGAAGTTCTGAGCCAATATGCCACCTAAGGAATGAAAGCAAAATTTTCAGCCTGGGAAGCAGGTCCTCAAGTAAGTCTGCCAACAGAGTGCCCTCTTTAAGAGCCAGCTGAGACAATGTGGCCAGGCTAAATCTACCCGCTTACCACGAAATGTTTCACTTCAGAATAGGAGATTTTGCTACCAAACACCAGGAGCCCCTTTCCCTCAAAGGGCTGTTTCTGTGTAGACTAGGGAAAGACACCATGGTCTCCAGCTTAGAACGGCTCTTTTCACTGCTGGTTTCCTCCATGAAAGAGCCAGAAGTGATGATCTGAACTAATGGGGATGCACATCCCTGAATCCTAGGGGTAGGGTCGTTCTGAGCCTAAGTGCCACCTAAGGAATGAAAGCAGAGTTTTCTGCCTGGGAAGCAGGGCCTCAAGTAAGTCTGCCAAGAGAGTGCCCTCCTTTAGAGCCAGCTGAGAAAATGTGGCAAGGCTGAATCTACCCGCTTACAACGAAATGTTTTTCTTCAGATAAGGATATTTTGCTACCAAACGCCAGCAGAGCCACTCCCTCAGAGTGCTGTTTCTGTGTAGACTAGGGAAAGACAGCATGGTCCCCAGCTTACAACGGCTCTTTTACCAGTTGGTTTTATCCATGAAAGAGCCAGAAGGGCTGATCTCTAGTAAGCGGGCTGCACATTCGTGATCTCTTCGGGTAGGGCAGTTCTGAGCAAATGTGCCACGTAAGGAAAGAAAGCAGAGATTTCAGCCTGGGAAGCAGGGCCTCAAGTAAGTCAGCCAACAGAGTGCCCTCCTTTATAGCCAGTTGAGAAAATGAGGCAAGGCTGAAATTACCCGCTTACAACGAAATGTTTCTCTTCCGAATAGCAGATGTTTCTACCAAAGGCGAGCAGCTCCTCTCCCTCAGAGTGCTGTTTCTGTGTACACTACGGAAACACACTATGGTCCCCAGCGTAGAACGGGTCTTTTCCCAGTTGGTTTCCTCCATGAAAGAGTCAGAAAGGCTGATTTCAAAAAATCGGCCTGCACATCCCTGAATCCTTGGGGTAGGGGAGTTCTGAACCAATGTGCCACCTAAGGAATGAAAGCAAAATTTTCAGCCTGGGAACCAGGGCCTCAAGTAAGTGTGCCAAAAGAGTGCCGTCTTTTAGAGCCAGCTGAGAAAATATGGCCAGGCTGAATCTACCCGCTTACAACGAAATGTTTCACTTCAGAGTAGGAGATTTTGCTACCAAACACCAGGAGCCCCTTTCCCTCAAAATGCTGTTACTGTGTAGACTAGGGAAAGACACCATGGTTCCCAGCTTAGAACGGCTCTTTTCACTGTTGGTTTCCCCCATGGAAGAGTCAGACGTGCTGATCTCAACGAATCGGGCTGCACATCCCTGAATCCTAGGGGTAGGGCAGTTCTGAGCCAATGTGCCACCTAAGGAAAGAAATCAGAGTTTTCACCCTGGGAAGCAGGGCCTCAGGTAAGTCTGCCAACAGAGTGCCCTCCTTTATAGCCAGCTGAGAAATTCTGGCAAGGCTGAATCTACCCGCTTACAACGAAATGTTTCACTTTAGAAAAGGAGATTATGCTACCAAAGGCCAGGAGCCCCTCTCCTTCAGAATCCTGTTTCTCTTTAGACTAGGGAAAGACAGCATGGTCCCCAGCTTACAACGGCTCTTTTCCCAGTTGGGTTCCTCCATAAAAGAGCCAGAAGGGCTGATCTCAAGTAATCGGGCTGCACATCCGTGAACCCTTGGGGTAGGGCAGTTCTGAGCCAAAGTGCCACCTAAGGAAAGAAAGCAGAGTTTTCAGCCTGGGAAGCAGGGCCTCAAGTAAGTCTGCCAACAGAGTGCCCTCCTTTATAGCCAGCTGAGAAAATGAGGAAAGGCTGAATCTACCCGCTTACAGCGAAATATTTCTCTTCAGAATAGCAGATGTTTCTACCAAAGGCCAGCAGCTCCTCTCCCTCAGAGTGCTGTTTCTGTGTACACTACGGAAACACACTATGGTCCCCAGCTTAGAACGGGTCTTTTCCCAGTTGCTTTCCTCCATGAAAGAGTCAGAAAGTCTGATCTCAAAAAATTGGCATGCACATCCCTGAATCCTTGGGGTAGGGGAGTTCTGAGCCAAAGTGCCACCTAAGGAATGAAAGCAAAATTTTCAGCCTGGGAACCAGGGCCTCAAGTAAGTCTGCCAACAGAGTGCCCTCCTTTAGATCCAGCTGAGAAAATGTGGCCAGGCTGATCTACCCTCTTACAACGAAATATTTCACTTCAGAATAGGAGATTTTGCTACCAAACGCCAGCAGCCCCTCTCCTTCAGAATCCTGTTTCTCTTTAGACTAGGGAAAGACAGCATGGTCCCCAGCTTACAACGGCTCTTTTCCCAGTTGGGTTCCTCCATAAAAGAGCCAGAAGGGCTGATCTCAAGTAATCGAGCTGCACATCCGTGAACCCTTGGGGTAGGGCAGTTCTGAGCCAAAGTGCCACCTAAGGAAAGAAAGCAGAGTTTTCAGCCTGGGAAGCAGGGCCTCAAGTAAGTCTGCCATCAGAGTGCCCTCCTTTAGAGCCAGCTGAGAAAATGTGGCAAGGCTTAATATACCCGCTTACAACGAAATATTTCACTTCAGAATAGGAGATTTTGCTACCAAACGCCAGCAGCCCCATTCCCTCAAAGTGCTGTTTCTGTGTAGACTAGGGAAAGACACCATGGTTCCCAGCTAGCACGGCTGTTTTGACTGTTGGTTTCCTCCATGAAAGAGCCTAAAGTGCTGATCTCAACTAATCGGGCTGCACATCCCTATATCCTAGGGTTAGGGCAGTTCTGAGCCAACGTGCCACCTAAAGAAAGAAAGCAGAGTTTTCAGCCTGGGAAGCAGGGCCTTAGGTAACTCTGCCAACAGAATGCCCTCCTTTATAGCCAGCTGAGAAATTCTGGCAAGGCTGAATCTACCCACTTACAACGAAATGTTTCTCTTCAGAATAGCAGATTTTGCTACCAGACGCCAGCAGCTCCTCTCCCTCAGAGTGCTGTTTCTGTGTAGACTAGGGAAAGACACTATGGTCCACAGCTTAGAACGGGTCTTATCGCTGTTGGTTTCCTCCATGAAAGAGCCAGAAAGGCTGATCTCAACTAATTGGCCTGCACATCCCTGAATCCCTGGGGTAGGATAGTTCTGAGCCAAAGTGCCACCTAAGGAATGAAAGCAAAATTTTCAGCCTGGGAAGCAGGGCCTCAAGTAAGTCAGCCAACAGAGTGCCCTCCTTTAGAGCCAGCTGAGAAAATGTGGCCAGGCTGAATCTACCCGCTTACAACGAAATGTTTCACTTCAGAATAGGAGATTTTGCTACGAAACGCCAGGAGCCCCTTTCCCTCAAAGTGCTGTTTCTCTGTAGACTAGGGAAACACACCATGGTTCCCAGCTTAGAACGGCTCTTTTCACTGTGGGTTTCCTCCATGAAAGAGCCAGAAGTGCTGATCTCAACGAATCGGGCTGCACATCCCTGAATCCTAGGGGTAGGGCAGTTCTGAGCCAAAGTGCCACCTAAGGAAAGAAAGCAGAGTTTTCAGCCTGGGAAGCAGGGCCTCAAGTAAGTCTGCCAACAGAGTGCCCTCCTTTATAGCCAGCTGAGGAATTCTGGCAAGGCTGAATCTACCCACTTACAACGAAATGTTTCTCTTCAGAATAGCAGATGTTGCTACTAAACGCCACCAACTCCTCTCCCTGAGAATGCTGTTTCTGTGTACACTAGGGAAAGACACTATGGTCCACAGCTTAGAACGGGTCTTTTCCCAGTTGGTTTTATCCATGAAAGAGCCAGAAGGGCTGATCTCATGTAATCGGGCTGCACATCCGTGAAACCTTGGGGTAGGGCAGTTCTGAGCCAATGTGCCACCTAAGGAAAGAAAGCAGAGTTTTCAGCCTGGGAAGCAGGGCCTCAAGTAAGTTAGACAACAGAGTGCCCTCTTTTATCGCCAGCTGAGAAAATGAGGAAAGGCTGAATCTACCCGCTTACAGCGAAATGTTTCTCTTCTGAATAGCAGATGTTTCTACTGAACGCCAGCAGCTCCTCTCCCTCAGAGTGCTGTTTCTGTGTACACTAGAGAAAGACACTATGGTCCCCAGCTTAGAACGGCTCTTTTCACTGTTGATTTCCCCCATGAAAGAGCCAGACGTGCTGATCTCAACTAATCGGGCTGCACATCCCTGAATCCTAGCGGTAGGGCAGTTCTGAGCCAATGTGCCACCTAAGGAAAGAAAGCAGAGTTTTCAGCCTGGGAAGCAGGGCCTTAGGTAACTCTGCCAACAGAATGCCCTCCTTTATAGCCAGCTGAGAAATTCTGGCAAGGCTGAATCTACCCACTTACAACGAAATGTTTCTCTTCAGAATAGCAGATGTTGCTACCAGACGCCAGCAGCTCCTCTCCCTCAGAGTGCTGTTTCTGTGTAGACTAGGGAAAGACACTATGGTCCACAGCTTAGAACGGGTCTTATCCCTGTTGGTTTCCTCCACGAAAGAGCCAGAAAGGCTGATCTCAACTAATTGGCCTGCACATCCCTGAATCCCTGGGGTAGGATAGTTCTGAGCCAAAGTGCCACCTAAGGAATGAAAGCAAAATTTTCAGCCTGGGAAGCAGGGCCTCAAGTAAGTCAGCCAACAGAGTGCCCTACTTTAGAGCCAGCTGAGAAAATGTGGCAAGGCTGAATCTACCCGCTTACAACGAAATGTTTCACTTCAGAATAGGAGATTTTGCTACCAAACGCCAGGAGCCCCTTTCCCTCAAAGTGCTGTTTCTCTGTAGACTAGGGAAACACACCATGGTTCCCAGCTTAGAACGGCTCTTTTCACTGTGGGTTTCCTCCATGAAAGAGCCAGAAGTGCTGATCTCAACAAATCGGGCTGCACATCCCTGAATCCTAGGGGTAGGGCAGTTCTGAGCCAAAGTGCCACCTAAGGAAAGAAAGCAGAGTTTTCAGCCAGGGAAGCAGGGCCTCAAGTAAGTCTGCCAACAGAGTGCCCTCCTTTACAGCCAGCTGAGGAATTCTGGCAAGGCTGAATCTACCCGCTTACAACGAAATGTTTCACTTTAGAAAAGGAGATTATGCTACCAAACGCCAGCAGACCCTCTCCTTCAGAATCCTGTTTCTCTTTAGACTAGGGAAAGACAGCATGGTCCCCAGCTTACAACGGCTCTTTTACCAGTTGGGTTCCTCCATAAAAGAGCCAGAAGGGCTGATCTCAAGTAATCGGGCTGCACATCCGTGAACTCTTGGGGTAGGGCAGTTCTTAGCCAATGTGCCACCTAAGGAAAGGAAGCAGAGTTTTCAGCCTGGGAGGCAGGGCCTCAAGTAAGTCAGCCAACAGAGTACCCTCCTTTATAGCCAGCTGAGAAAATGAGGCAAGGCTGAATCTACCCGCTTACAATGAAATGTTTCTCTTCCGAATAGCAGATTTTTCTACCAAATGCCAGCAGCTCCTCTCCCTCAGAGTGCTGTTTCTGTGTACACTAGGGAAAGACACTATGGTCCGCAGCTTAGAACGGGTCTTTTCCCAGTTGGTTTCCTCCATGAAAGAGTCAGAAAGACTGATCTCAAAAAATCGGCCTGCACATCCCTGAATCCTTGGGGTAGGGAAGTTCTGAGCCAATATGCCATAAGGAATGAAAGCAAAATTTTCAGCCTGGGAAGCAGGTCCTCAAGTAAGTCTGCCAACAGAGTGCCCTCTTTAAGAGCCAGCTGAGACAATGTGGCCAGGCTAAATCTACCCGCTTACAACGAAATGTTTCACTTCAGAATAGGAGATTTTGCTACCAAACACCAGGAGCCCCTTTCCCTCAAAGGGCTGTTTCTGTGTAGACTAGGGAAAGACACCATGGTCTCCAGCTTAGAACGGCTCTTTTCACTGCTGGTTTCCTCCATGAAAGAGCCAGAAGTGATGATCTGAACTAATGGGGATGCACATCCCTGAATCCTAGGGGTAGGGTCGTTCTGAGCCTAAGTGCCACCTAAGGAATGAAAGCAGAGTTTTCTGCCTGGGAAGCAGGGCCTCAAGTAAGTCTGCCAAGAGAGTGCCCTCCTTTAGAGCCAGCTGAGAAAATGTGGCAAGGCTGAATCTACCCGCTTACAACGAAATGTTTTTCTTCAGATAAGGATATTTTGCTACCAAACGCCAGCAGAGCCACTCCCTCAGAGTGCTGTTTCTGTGTAGACTAGGGAAAGACAGCATGGTCCCCAGCTTACAACGGCTCTTTTACCAGTTGGTTTTATCCATGAAAGAGCCAGAAGGGCTGATCTCTAGTAAGCGGGCTGCACATTCGTGATCTCTTCGGGTAGGGCAGTTCTGAGCAAATGTGCCACGTAAGGAAAGAAAGCAGAGTTTTCAGCCTGGGAAGCAGGGCCTCAAGTAAGTCAGCCAACAGAGTGCCCTCCTTTATAGCCAGTTGAGAAAATGAGGCAAGGCTGAAATTACCCGCTTACAACGAAATGTTTCTCTTCCGAATAGCAGATGTTTCTACCAAAGGCGACCAGCTCCTCTCCCTCAGAGTGCTGTTTCTGTGTACACTACGGAAACACACTATGGTCCCCAGCGTAGAACGGGTCTTTTCCCAGTTGGTTTCCTCCATGAAAGAGTCAGAAAGGCTGATTTCAAAAAATCGGCCTGCACATCCCTGAATCCTTGGGGTAGGGGAGTTCTGAACCAATGTGCCACCTAAGGAATGAAAGCAAAATTTTCAGCCTGGGAACCAGGGCCTCAAGTAAGTGTGCCAAAAGAGTGCCGTCTTTTAGAGCCAGCTGAGAAAATATGGCCAGGCTGAATCTACCCGCTTACAACGAAATGTTTCACTTCAGAGTAGGAGATTTTGCTACCAAACACCAGGAGCCCCTTTCCCTCAAAATGCTGTTACTGTGTAGACTAGGGAAAGACACCATGGTTCCCAGCTTAGAACGGCTCTTTTCACTGTTGGTTTCCCCCATGGAAGAGTCAGACGTGCTGATCTCAACGAATCGGGCTGCACATCCCTGAATCCTAGGGGTAGGGCAGTTCTGAGCCAATGTGCCACCTAAGGAAAGAAATCAGAGTTTTCACCCTGGGAAGCAGGGCCTCAGGTAAGTCTGCCAACAGAGTGCCCTCCTTTATAGCCAGCTGAGAAATTCTGGCAAGGCTGAATCTACCCGCTTACAACGAAATGTTTCACTTTAGAAAAGGAGATTATGCTACCAAAGGCCAGCAGCCCCTCTCCTTCAGAATCCTGTTTCTCTTTAGACTAGGGAAAGACAGCATGGTCCCCAGCTTACAACGGCTCTTTTCCCAGTTGGGTTCCTCCATAAAAGAGCCAGAAGGGCTGATCTCAAGTAATCGGGCTGCACATCCGTGAACCCTTGGGGTAGGGCAGTTCTGAGCCAAAGTGCCACCTAAGGAAAGAAAGCAGAGTTTTCAGCCTGGGAAGCAGGGCCTCAAGTAAGTCTGCCAACAGAGTGCCCTCCTTTATAGCCAGCTGAGAAAATGAGGAAAGACTGAATCTACCCGCTTACAGCGAAATATTTCTCTTCAGAATAGCAGATGTTTCTACCAAACGCCAGCAGCTCCTCTCCCTCAGAGTGCTGTTTCTGTGTACACTACGGAAACACACTATGGTCCCCAGCTTAGAACGGGTCTTTTCCCAGTTGCTTTCCTCCATGAAAGAGTCAGAAAGTCTGATCTCAAAAAATTGGCATGCACATCCCTCAATCCTTGGGGTAGGGGAGTTCTGAGCCAATGTGCCACCTAAGGAATGAAAGCAAAATTTTCAGCCTGGGAACCAGGGCCTCAAGTAAGTCTGCCAACAGAGTGCCCTCCTTTAGATCCAGCTGAGAAAATGTGGCCAGGCTGATCTACCCGCTTACAACGAAATATTTCACTTCAGAATAGGAGATTTTGCTACAAAACGCCAGCAGCCCCTTTCCCTCAAAGTGCTGTTTCTGTGTAGACTAGGGAAAGACACCATGGTTCCCAGCTAGCACGGCTGTTTTGACTGTTGGTTTCCTCCATGAAAGAGCCAGAAGTGCTGATCTCAACTAATCGGGCTGCACATCCCTATATCCTAGGAGTAGGGCAGTTCTGAGCCAACGTGCCACCTAAAGAAAGAAAGCAGAGTTTTCAGCCTGGGAAGCAGGGCCTTAGGTAACTCTGCCAACAGAATGCCCTCCTTTATAGCCAGCAGAGAAATTCTGGCAAGGCTGAATCTACCCACTTACAACGAAATGTTTCTCTTCAGAATAGCAGATGTTGCTACCAGACGCCAACAGCTCCTCTCCCTCAGAGTGCTGTTTCTGTGTAGACTAGGGAAAGACGCTATGGTCCACAGCTTAGAACGGGTCTTATCCCTGTTGGTTTCCTCCATGAAAGAGCCAGAAAGGCTGATCTCAACTAATTGGCCTGCACATCCCTGAATCCCTGGGGTAGGATAGTTCTGAGCCAAAGTGCCACCTAAGGAATGAAAGCAAAATTTTCAGCCTGGGAAGCAGGGCCTCAAGTAAGTCAGCCAACAGAGTGCCCTCCTTTAGAGCCAGCTGAGAAAATGTGGCCAGGCTGAATCTACCCGCTTACAACGAAATGTTTCACTTCAGAATAGGAGATTTTGCTACCAAACGCCAGGAGCACCTTTCCCTCAAAGTGCTGTTTTTCTGTAGAATAGGGAAACACACCATGGTTCCCAGCTTAGAACGGCTCTTTTCACTGTGGGTTTCCTCCATGAAAGAGCCAGAAGTGCTGATCTCAACGAATCGGGCTGCACATCCCTGAATCCTAGGGGTAGGGCAGTTCTGAGCCAAAGTGCCACCTAAGGAAAGAAAGCACAGTTTTCAGCCTGGGAAGCAGGGCCTCAAGTAAGTCTGCCAACAGAGTGCCCTCCTTTATAGCCAGCTGAGGAATTCTGGCAAGGCTGAATCTACCCGCTTACAACGAAATGTTTCACTTTAGAAAAGGAGATTATGCTACCAAACGCCAGCAGCCCCTCTCCTTCAGAATCCTGTTTCTCTTTAGACTAGGGAAAGACAGCATGGTCCCCAGCTTACAACGGCTCTTTTCCCAGTTGGGTTCCTCCATAAAAGAGCCAGAAGGGCTGATCTCAAGTAATCGAGCTGCACATCCGTGAACCCTTGGGGTAGGGCAGTTCTGAGCCAAAGTGCCACCTAAGGAAAGAAAGCAGAGTTTTCAGCCTGGGAAGCAGGGCCTCAAGTAAGTCTGCCATCAGAGTGCCCTCCTTTAGAGCCAGCTGAGAAAATGTGGCAAGGCTTAATATACCCGCTTACAACGAAATGTTTCACTTCAGATAAGGAGATTATGCTACCAAACGCCAGCAGCCCCTCTCCCTCAGAGTCCTGTTTCTGTGTAGACTAGGGAAAGACACCATGGTTCCCAGCTAGAACGGCTCTTTTACCAGTTGGTTTTATCCAAAAAAGAGCCAGAAGGGCTGATCTCAACTAATCGGGCTGCACATCCCTGAATCGTAGGGGTAGGGCAGTTCTGAGCCAATGTGCCACCTAAGGAAAGAAAGCAGAGTTTTCAGCCTGGGAAGCAGGGCCTCAAGTAAGTCTGCCAACAGAGTGCCCTCCTTTAGAGCCAGCTGAGAAATTCTGGCAAGGCTGAATCTACCCGCTTACAACGAAATGTTTCTCTTCAGAATAGCAGATGTTGCTACCAAACGCCAGCAGCTACTCTCCCTCAGAGTGCTGTTTCTGTGTACACTAGGAAAAGACACTATGGTCCGCAGCTTAGAACGGGTCTTTTCCCAGTTGGTTTCCTCCATGAAAGAGTCAGAATGGCTGATATCAAAAAATTGGCCTGCACATCCCTGAATACTTGGGGTAGGGGAGTTCTGAACCAATGTGCCACCTAAGGAATGAAAGCAAAATTTTCAGCCTGGGAACCAGGGCCTCAAGTAAGTCTGCCAAAAGAGTGCCCTCTTTTAGAGCCAGCTGAGAAAATATGGCCAGGCTGAATCTTCCCGCTTACAACGAAATCTTTCACTTCAGAGTAGGAGATTTGTTACCAAACTCCAGGAGCCCCTTTCCCTCAAAGTGCTGTTACTGTGTAGACTAGGGAAAGACACCATGGTCCCCAGCTTAGAACGGCTCTTTTCACTGTTGGTTTCCCCCATGAAAGAGCCAGACGTGCTGATCTCAAATAATCGGGCTGCACATCCCTGAATCCTAGGGGTAGGGCAGTTCTGAGCCAATGTGCCACCTAAGGAAAGAAAGCCGAGTTTTCAGCTTGGGAAGCAGGGCCTCAGGTAAGTCTGCCAACAGAATGCCCTCCTTTATAGCCAGCTGAGGAATTCTGGCAAGGCTGAATCTACCCGCTTACAACGAAATGTTTCTCTTCAGAATAGCAGATGTTGCTACTAAACGCCACCAACTCCTCTCCCTGAGAATGCTGTTTCTGTGTACACTAGAGAAAGACACTATGGTCCACAGCTTAGAACGGGTCTTTTCCCAGTTGGTTTTATCCATTAAAGAGCCAGAAGGGCTGATCTCATGTAATCGGGCTGCACATCCGTGAACCCTTGGGGTAGGGCAGTTCTGAGCCAATGTGCCACCTAAGGAAAGAAAACAGAGTTTTCAGCCTGGGAAGCAGGGCCTCAAGTAAGTTAGACAACAGAGTGCCCTCCTTTATAGCCAGCTGAGAAAATGAGGAAAGGCTGAATCTACCCGCTTACAGCGAAATGTTTCTCTTCAGAATAGCAGATGTTTCTACTGAAGGCCAGCAGCTCCTCTCCCTCAGAGTGCTGTTTCTGTGTACACTAGAGAAAGACACTATGGTCCCCAGCTTAGAACGGGTCTTTTCCCAGTTGGTTTCCTCCATGAAAGAGTCAGAAAGGCTGATCTCAAAAAATCGGCCTGCACATCCCTGAATCCTTGGGGTAGGGGTGTTCTGAGCCAATGTGCCACCTAAGGAATGAAAGCAAAATTTTCAGCCTGGGAAGCAGGGGCTCAAGTAAGTCTGCCAACACAATGCCCTCCTTTAGAGCCAGCTGAGAAAATGTGGCCAGGCTGATCTACCCCCTTACAACGAAATGTTTCACTTCAGAATAGGAGATTTTGCTACCAAACGCCGGCAGCCCCTTTCCCTCAAAGTGCTGTTTCTGTGTAGACTAGGGAAAGACACCATGGTTCCCAGCTAGAAAGGCTCTTTTGACTGTTGGTTTCCTCCATGAAAAAGCCAGAAGTGCTGATCTCAACTAATCGGGCTGCACATCCCTGAATCGTAGGGGTAGGGGAGTTCTGAGCCAATGTGCCACATAAGGAATGAAAGCAAAATTTTTAGCCTGGGAAGCAGGGCTTCAAGTAAGTCTGCCATCAGAGTGCCCTCCTTTAGAGCCAGCTGAGAAAATGTGGCAAGGCTGAATATACCCGCTTACAACGAAATGTTTCACTTTAGATAAGGAGATTATGCTACCAAACGCCAGCAGCCCCTCTCCCTCACAGTCCTGTTTCTGTGTAGACTAGGGAAAGACAGCATGGTCCCCAGCTTACAACGGCTCTTTTCCCAGTTGGTTTTATCCATTAAAGAGCCAGAAGGGCTGATCTCTAGTAATCGCGCTGCACATCCGTGAACTCTTGGGGTAGGGCAGTTCTTAGCCAATGTGCCACCTAAGGAAAGGAAGCAGAGTTTTCAGCCTGGGAAGCAGGGCCTAAAGTAAGTCAGCCAACAGAGTGCCCTCCTTTATAGCTAGCTGAGAAAATGAGGCAAGGCTGAATCTACCCGCTTACAACGAAATGTTTCTCTTCCGAATAGCAGATGTTGCTACCAAACGCCAGCAGCTCCTCTCCCTCAGAGTGCTGTTTCTGTGTAGACTAGGGAAAGACACTATGGTGCACAGCTTAGAACGTGTCTTTTCCCAGTTGGTTTCCTCCATGAAAGAGCCAGAAAGGCTGATCTCAACTAATCGGCCTGCACATCCCTGAATCCCTGGGGTAGGGTAGTTCTGAGCCAACGTGCCACCTAAGGAATGAAAGCAAAATTTTCAGCCTGGGAAGCAGGGCCTCAAGTAAGTCTGCCAACAGAGTGCCCTCCTTTAGAGCCAGCTGAGAAAATGTGGCCAGGCTGATCTACCCGCTTACAACGAAATGTTTCACTTCAGAATAGGAGATTTTGCTACCAAACGCAAGCAGCCCCTTTCCCTCAAAGGGCTGTTTCTGGGTAGACTAGGGAAGGACACCATGGTCTCCAGCTTAGAACGGCTCTTTTCACTGTTGGTTTCCTCCATGAAAGATCCAGAGTTGCTGATCTCAACTAATGGGGCTGCACATCCCTGAATCCTAGGGGTAGGGTAGTTCTGAGCCAAAGTGCCACCTAAGGAATGACAGCCGAGTTTTCAGCCTGGGAAGCAGGGCCTCAAGTAAGTCTGCCAACAGAGTGCCCTCCTTTCGAGCCAGCTGAGAAAATGTGGCAAGGCTGAATCTACCCGCTTACAACGAAATGTTTCTCTTCAGATAAGGAGATTATTCTACCAAACGCCAGCAGAGCCACTCCCTCAGAGTCCTGTTTCTGTGTAGACTAGGGAAAGACAGCATTGTCCCCCGCTTACAACGGCTCTTTTACTAGTTGGTTTTATCCATGAAAGAGCCAGAAAGGCTGATCTCTAGTAATCGGGCTGCATATCCGTGAACTCTTGGGGTAGGGCAGTTCTGAGCCAATGTGCCACCTAAGGAAAGAAAGAAGAGTTTTCAGCCTGGTAAGCAGGGCCTCAAGTAAGTCAGCCAACAGAGTGCCCTCCTTTATAGGCAGTTGAGAAAATGAGGCAAGGCTGAATCTACCCGCTTACATCGAAATGTTTCTCTTCCGAATAGCAGATGTTTCTACCAAATGCGAGCAACTCCTCTCCCTCAGAGTACTGTTTCTGTGTACACTAGGGAAAGACACTATGGTCCGCAGCTTAGAACGGGTCTTTTCCCAGTTGGTTTCCTCCATGAAAGAGTCGGAAAGACTGATCTCAAAAAATCGGCCTGCACAACCCTGAATCCTTGGGGTAGGGAAGTTCTGAGCCAATGTGCCACCTAAGGAATGAGAGCAAAATTTTCAGCCTGGGAAGCAGGGCCTCAAGTAATTCCGCCAAGAGAGTGCCCTCTTTAAGAGCCAGCTGAGAAAATGTGGCCAGGCTGAATCTACCCACTTACAACGAAATGTTTCACTTCAGAATAGGAGATTTTCCTACCAAACGCCAGCAGCCCCTCTCCCTCAGAGTCCTGTTTCTGTGTAGACTAGGGAAAGACAGCATGGTCCCCAGCTTACAACGGCTCTTTTAACAGTTGGTTTTATCCATGAAAGAGCCAGAATGGCTGATCTCAAGTAATCGTGCTGCATATCCGTGAACCCTTGGGGTAGGGCAGTTCTGAGCCAATGTGCCACCTAAGGAAAGAAAGCAGAGTTTTCAGCCTGGGAAGCAGGGCCTCAAGTAAGTCAGCCAACAGAGTGCCCTCCTTTATAGCCAGCTGAGAAAATGAGGCAAGGCTGTATCTACCCACTTACAAGGAAATGTTTCTGTTCAGAATAGCAGATGTTGCTACCAAACGCCAGCAGCTCCTCTCCCTCAGAGTGCTGTTTCTGTGTAGACTAGGGAAAGACACTATGGTGCACAGCTTAGAACGTGTCTTTTCCCAGTTGGTTTCCTCCATGAAAGAGCCAGAAAGGCTGATCTCAACTAATCGGCCTGCACATCCCTGAATCCCTGGGGTAGGGTAGTTCTGAGCCAAAGTGCCACCTAAGGAATGAAAGCAAAATTTTCAGCCTGGGAAGCAGGGCCTCAGGTAAGTCTGCCAACAGAGTGCCCTCCTTTAGAGCTAGCTGAGAAAATGTGGCCAGGCTGATCTACCCGTTTACAACGAAAACAGCAGCCCCTCTCCCTCAGAGTCCTGTTTCTGTGTAGACTAGGGAAAGACACCATGGTTCCCAGCTAGAACGGCTCTTTTACCAGTTGGTTTTATCCAAGAAAGAGCCAGAAGGGCTGATCTCAACTAATCGGGCTGCACATCCCTGAATCCTAGGGGTAGGGCAGTTCTGAGCCAACGTGCCACCTAAAGAAAGAAAGCAGAGTTTTCAGCCTGGGAAGCAGGGCCTCAGGTAAGTCTGCCAACAGAGTGCCCTCCTTTATAGCCAGCTAAGAAATTCTGGCAAGGCTGAATCTACCCGCTTACAACGAAATATTTCACTTCAGAATAGGAGATTTTGCTACCAAACACCAGGAGCCCCTTTCCCTCAAAATGCTGTTACTGTGTAGACTAGGGAAAGACACCATGGTTCCCAGCTTAGAACGGCTCTTTTCACTGTTGGTTTCCCCCATGAAAGAGTCAGACGTGCTGATCTCAACGAATCGGGCTGCACATCCCTGAATCCTAGGGGTAGGGCAGTTCTGAGCCAATGTGCCACCTAAGGAAAGAAATCAGAGTTTTCACCCTGGGAAGCAGGGCCTCAGGTAAGTCTGCCAACAGAGTGCCCTCCTTTAGAGCCAGCTGAGAAAATGAGGAAAGGCTGAATCTACCCGCTTACAGCGAAATATTTCTCTTCAGAATAGCAGATGTTTCTACCAAAGGCCAGCAGCTCCTCTCTCTCAGAGTGCTGTTTCTGTGTACACTACGGAAACACACTATTGTCCCCAGCTTAGAACGGGTCTTTTCCCAGTTGCTTTCCTCCATGAAAGAGTCAGAAAGTCTGATCTCAAAAAATTGGCATGCACATCCCTCAATCCTTGGGGTAGGGGAGTTCTGAGCCAATGTGCCACCTAAGGAATGAAAGCAAAATTTTCAGCCTGGGAACCAGGGCCTCAAGTAAGTCTGCCAACAGAGTGCCCTCCTTTAGATCCAGCTGAGAAAATGTGGCCAGGCTGATCTACCCGCTTACAACGAAATATTTCACTTCAGAATAGGAGATTTTGCTACCAAACGCCAGCAGCCCCTTTCCCTCAAAGTGCTGTTTCTGTGTAGACTAGGGAAAGACACCATGGTTCCCAGCTAGCACGGCTGTTTTGACTGTTGGTTTCCTCCATGAAAGAGCCAGAAGTGCTGATCTCAACTAATCGGGCTGCACATCCCTGAATCGTAGTGGTAGGGCAGTTCTGAGCCAATGTGCCACCTAACGAAAGAAAGCAGAGTTTTCAGCCTGGGAAGCAGGGCCTCAAGTAAGTCTGCCAACAGAGTGCCCTCCTTTAGAGCCAGCTGAGAAAGTCTGGCAACGCTGAATCTACCCGCTTACAACGAAATGTTTCTCTTCAGAATAGCAGATGTTGCTACCAAACGCCAGCAGCTACTCTCCCTCAGAGTGCTGTTTCTGTGTGCACTAGGAAAAGACACTATGGTCCGCAGCTTAGAACGGGTCTTTTCCCAGTTGGTTTCCTCCATGAAAGAGTCAGAATGGCTGATCTCAAAAAATCGGCCTGCACATCCCTGAATACTTGGGGTAGGGGAGTTCTGAACCAATGTGCCACCTAAGGAATGAAAGCAAAATTTTCAGCCTGGGAACCAGGGCCTCAAGTAAGTCTGCCAAAAGAGTGCCCTCTTTTAGAGCCAGCTGAGAAAATATGGCCAGGCTGAATCTTCCCGCTTACAACGAAATCTTTCACTTCATAGTAGGAGATTTTGTTAGCAAACTCCAGGAGCCCCTTTCCCTCAAAGTCCTGTTACTGGGTAGACTAGGGAAAGACACCATGGTCCCCAGCTTAGAACGGCTCTTTTCACTGTTGGTTTCCCCCATGAAAGAGCCAGACGTGCTGATCTCAAATAATCGGGCTGCACATCCCTGAATCCTAGGGGTAGGGCAGTTCTGAGCCAATGTGCCACCTAAGGAAAGAAAGCCGAGTTTTCAGCTTGGGAAGCAGGGCCTCAGGTAAGTCTGCCAACAGAATGCCCTCCTTTATAGCCAGCTGAGGAATTCTGGCAAGGCTGAATCTACCCGCTTACAACGAAATGTTTCTCTTCAGAATAGCAGATGTTGCTACTAAACGCCACCAACTCCTCTCCCTGAGAATGCTGTTTCTGTGTACACTAGGGAAAGACACTATGGTCCACAGCTTAGAACGGGTCTTATCCCTGTTGGTTTCCTCCACGAAAGAGCCAGAAAGGCTGATCTCAACTAATTGGCCTGCACATCCCTGAATCCCTGGGGTAGGATAGTTCTGAGCCAAAGTGCCACCTAAGGAATGAAAGCAAAATTTTCAGCCTGGGAAGCAGGGCCTCAAGTAAGTCAGCCAACAGAGTGCCCTACTTTAGAGCCAGCTGAGAAAATGTGGCAAGGCTGAATCTACCCGCTTACAACGAAATGTTTCACTTCAGAATAGGAGATTTTGCTACCAAACGCCAGGAGCCCCTTTCCCTCAAAGTGCTGTTTCTCTGTAGACTAGGGAAACACACCATGGTTCCCAGCTTAGAACGGCTCTTTTCACTGTGGGTTTCCTCCATGAAAGAGCCAGAAGTGCTGATCTCAACAAATCGGGCTGCACATCCCTGAATCCTAGGGGTAGGGCAGTTCTGAGCCAAAGTGCCACCTAAGGAAAGAAAGCAGAGTTTTCAGCCAGGGAAGCAGGGCCTCAAGTAAGTCTGCCAACAGAGTGCCCTCCTTTACAGCCAGCTGAGGAATTCTGGCAAGGTTGAATCTACCCGCTTACAACGAAATGTTTCACTTTAGAAAAGGAGATTATGCTACCAAACGCCAGCAGACCCTCTCCTTCAGAATCCTGTTTCTCTTTAGACTAGGGAAAGACAGCATGGTCCCCAGCTTACAACGGCTCTTTTACCAGTTGGGTTCCTCCATAAAAGAGCCAGAAGGGCTGATCTCAAGTAATCGGGCTGCACATCCGTGAACTCTTGGGGTAGGGCAGTTCTTAGCCAATGTGCCACCTAAGGAAAGGAAGCAGAGTTTTCAGCCTGGGAGGCAGGGCCTCAAGTAAGTCAGCCAACAGAGTACCCTCCTTTATAGCCAGCTGAGAAAATGAGGCAAGGCTGAATCTACCCGCTTACAATGAAATGTTTCTCTTCCGAATAGCAGATTTTTCTACCAAATGCCAGCAGCTCCTCTCCCTCAGAGTGCTGTTTCTGTGTACACTAGGGAAAGACACTATGGTCCGCAGCTTAGAACGGGTCTTTTCCCAGTTGGTTTCCTCCATGAAAGAGTCAGAAAGACTGATCTCAAAAAATCGGCCTGCACATCCCTGAATCCTTGGGGTAGGGAAGTTCTGAGCCAATATGCCATAAGGAATGAAAGCAAAATTTTCAGCCTGGGAAGCAGGTCCTCAAGTAAGTCTGCCAACAGAGTGCCCTCTTTAAGAGCCAGCTGAGACAATGTGGCCAGGCTAAATCTACCCGCTTACAACGAAATGTTTCACTTCAGAATAGGAGATTTTGCTACCAAACACCAGGAGCCCCTTTCCCTCAAAGGGCTGTTTCTGTGTAGACTAGGGAAAGACACCATGGTCTCCAGCTTAGAACGGCTCTTTTCACTGCTGGTTTCCTCCATGAAAGAGCCAGAAGTGATGATCTGAACTAATGGGGATGCACATCCCTGAATCCTAGGGGTAGGGTCGTTCTGAGCCTAAGTGCCACCTAAGGAATGAAAGCAGAGTTTTCTGCCTGGGAAGCAGGGCCTCAAGTAAGTCTGCCAAGAGAGTGCCCTCCTTTAGAGCCAGCTGAGAAAATGTGGCAAGGCTGAATCTACCCGCTTACAACGAAATGTTTTTCTTCAGATAAGGATATTTTGCTACCAAACGCCAGCAGAGCCACTCCCTCAGAGTGCTGTTTCTGTGTAGACTAGGGAAAGACAGCATGGTCCCCAGCTTACAACGGCTCTTTTACCAGTTGGTTTTATCCATGAAAGAGCCAGAAGGGCTGATCTCTAGTAAGCGGGCTGCACATTCGTGATCTCTTCGGGTAGGGCAGTTCTGAGCAAATGTGCCACGTAAGGAAAGAAAGCAGAGTTTTCAGCCTGGGAAGCAGGGCCTCAAGTAAGTCAGCCAACAGAGTGCCCTCCTTTATAGCCAGTTGAGAAAATGAGGCAAGGCTGAAATTACCCGCTTACAACGAAATGTTTCTCTTCCGAATAGCAGATGTTTCTACCAAAGGCGACCAGCTCCTCTCCCTCAGAGTGCTGTTTCTGTGTACACTACGGAAACACACTATGGTCCCCAGCGTAGAACGGGTCTTTTCCCAGTTGGTTTCCTCCATGAAAGAGTCAGAAAGGCTGATTTCAAAAAATCGGCCTGCACATCCCTGAATCCTTGGGGTAGGGGAGTTCTGAACCAATGTGCCACCTAAGGAATGAAAGCAAAATTTTCAGCCTGGGAACCAGGGCCTCAAGTAAGTGTGCCAAAAGAGTGCCGTCTTTTAGAGCCAGCTGAGAAAATATGGCCAGGCTGAATCTACCCGCTTACAACGAAATGTTTCACTTCAGAGTAGGAGATTTTGCTACCAAACACCAGGAGCCCCTTTCCCTCAAAATGCTGTTACTGTGTAGACTAGGGAAAGACACCATGGTTCCCAGCTTAGAACGGCTCTTTTCACTGTTGGTTTCCCCCATGGAAGAGTCAGACGTGCTGATCTCAACGAATCGGGCTGCACATCCCTGAATCCTAGGGGTAGGGCAGTTCTGAGCCAATGTGCCACCTAAGGAAAGAAATCAGAGTTTTCACCCTGGGAAGCAGGGCCTCAGGTAAGTCTGCCAACAGAGTGCCCTCCTTTATAGCCAGCTGAGAAATTCTGGCAAGGCTGAATCTACCCGCTTACAACGAAATGTTTCACTTTAGAAAAGGAGATTATGCTACCAAAGGCCAGCAGCCCCTCTCCTTCAGAATCCTGTTTCTCTTTAGACTAGGGAAAGACAGCCTGGTCCCCAGCTTACAACGGCTCTTTTCCCAGTTGGGTTCCTCCATAAAAGAGCCAGAAGGGCTGATCTCAAGTAATCGGGCTGCACATCCGTGAACCCTTGGGGTAGGGCAGTTCTGAGCCAAAGTGCCACCTAAGGAAAGAAAGCAGAGTTTTCAGCCTGGGAAGCAGGGCCTCAAGTAAGTCTGCCAACAGAGTGCCCTCCTTTATAGCCAGCTGAGAAAATGAGGAAAGACTGAATCTACCCGCTTACAGCGAAATATTTCTCTTCAGAATAGCAGATGTTTCTACCAAAGGCCAGCAGCTCCTCTCCCTCAGAGTGCTGTTTCTGTGTACACTACGGAAACACACTATGGTCCCCAGCTTAGAACGGGTCTTTTCCCAGTTGCTTTCCTCCATGAAAGAGTCAGAAAGTCTGATCTCAAAAAATTGGCATGCACATCCCTCAATCCTTGGGGTAGGGGAGTTCTGAGCCAATGTGCCACCTAAGGAATGAAAGCAAAATTTTCAGCCTGGGAACCAGGGCCTCAAGTAAGTCTGCCAACAGAGTGCCCTCCTTTAGATCCAGCTGAGAAAATGTGGCCAGGCTGATCTACCCGCTTACAACGAAATATTTCACTTCAGAATAGGAGATTTTGCTACAAAACGCCAGCAGCCCCTTTCCCTCAAAGTGCTGTTTCTGTGTAGACTAGGGAAAGACACCATGGTTCCCAGCTAGCACGGCTGTTTTGACTGTTGGTTTCCTCCATGAAAGAGCCAGAAGTGCTGATCTCAACTAATCGGGCTGCACATCCCTATATCCTAGGAGTAGGGCAGTTCTGAGCCAACGTGCCACCTAAAGAAAGAAAGCAGAGTTTTCAGCCTGGGAAGCAGGGCCTTAGGTAACTCTGCCAACAGAATGCCCTCCTTTATAGCCAGCAGAGAAATTCTGGCAAGGCTGAATCTACCCACTTACAACGAAATGTTTCTCTTCAGAATAGCAGATGTTGCTACCAGACGCCAACAGCTCCTCTCCCTCAGAGTGCTGTTTCTGTGTAGACTAGGGAAAGACGCTATGGTCCACAGCTTAGAACGGGTCTTATCCCTGTTGGTTTCCTCCATGAAAGAGCCAGAAAGGCTGATCTCAACTAATTGGCCTGCACATCCCTGAATCCCTGGGGTAGGATAGTTCTGAGCCAAAGTGCCACCTAAGGAATGAAAGCAAAATTTTCAGCCTGGGAAGCAGGGCCTCAAGTAAGTCAGCCAACAGAGTGCCCTCCTTTAGAGCCAGCTGAGAAAATGTGGCCAGGCTGAATCTACCCGCTTACAACGAAATGTTTCACTTCAGAATAGGAGATTTTGCTACCAAACGCCAGGAGCACCTTTCCCTCAAAGTGCTGTTTTTCTGTAGAATAGGGAAACACACCATGGTTCCCAGCTTAGAACGGCTCTTTTCACTGTGGGTTTCCTCCATGAAAGAGCCAGAAGTGCTGATCTCAACGAATCGGGCTGCACATCCCTGAATCCTAGGGGTAGGGCAGTTCTGAGCCAAAGTGCCACCTAAGGAAAGAAAGCAGAGTTTTCAGCCTGGGAAGCAGGGCCTCAAGTAAGTCTGCCAACAGAGTGCCCTCCTTTATAGCCAGCTGAGGAATTCTGGCAAGGCTGAATCTACCCGCTTACAACGAAATGTTTCACTTTAGAAAAGGAGATTATGCTACCAAACGCCAGCAGCCCCTCTCCTTCAGAATCCTGTTTCTCTTTAGACTAGGGAAAGACAGCATGGTCCCCAGCTTACAACGGCTCTTTTCCCAGTTGGGTTCCTCCATAAAAGAGCCAGAAGGGCTGATCTCAAGTAATCGAGCTGCACATCCGTGAACACTTGGGGTAGGGCAGTTCTGAGCCAAAGTGCCACCTAAGGAAAGAAAGCAGAGTTTTCAGCCTGGGAAGCAGGGCCTCAAGTAAGTCTGCCATCAGAGTGCCCTCCTTTAGAGCCAGCTGAGAAAATGTGGCAAGGCTTAATATACCCGCTTACAACGAAATGTTTCACTTCAGATAAGGAGATTATGCTACCAAACGCCAGCAGCCCCTCTCCCTCAGAGTCCTGTTTCTGTGTAGACTAGGGAAAGACACCATGGTTCCCAGCTAGAACGGCTCTTTTACCAGTTGGTTTTATCCAAAAAAGAGCCAGAAGGGCTGATCTCAACTAATCGGGCTGCACATCCCTGAATCGTAGGGGTAGGGCAGTTCTGAGCCAATGTGCCACCTAAGGAAAGAAAGCAGAGTTTTCAGCCTGGGAAGCAGGGCCTCAAGTAAGTCTGCCAACAGAGTGCCCTCCTTTAGAGCCAGCTGAGAAATTCTGGCAAGGCTGAATCTACCCGCTTACAACGAAATGTTTCTCTTCAGAATAGCAGATGTTGCTACCAAACGCCAGCAGCTACTCTCCCTCAGAGTGCTGTTTCTGTGTACACTAGGAAAAGACACTATGGTCCGCAGCTTAGAACGGGTCTTTTCCCAGTTGGTTTCCTCCATGAAAGAGTCAGAATGGCTGATATCAAAAAATTGGCCTGCACATCCCTGAATACTTGGGGTAGGGGAGTTCTGAACCAATGTGCCACCTAAGGAATGAAAGCAAAATTTTCAGCCTGGGAACCAAGGCCTCAAGTAAGTCTGCCAAAAGAGTGCCCTCTTTTAGAGCCAGCTGAGAAAATATGGCCAGGCTGAATCTTCCCGCTTACAACGAAATCTTTCACTTCAGAGTAGGAGATTTGTTACCAAGCTCCAGGAGCCCCTTTCCCTCAAAGTGCTGTTACTGTGTAGACTAGGGAAAGACACCATGGTCCCCAGCTTAGAACGGCTCTTTTCACTGTTGGTTTCCCCCATGAAAGAGCCAGACG
Organism: Balaenoptera physalus; assembly: GCF_965194825.1. Classification (NCBI taxonomy): domain Eukaryota; kingdom Metazoa; phylum Chordata; class Mammalia; order Artiodactyla; family Balaenopteridae; genus Balaenoptera; species Balaenoptera physalus. Next base: position 136,604 of record NW_028125190.1, read on the forward strand.
TGCTGATCTCAAATAATCGGGCTGCACATCCCTGAATCCTAGGGGTAGGGCAGTTCTGAGCCAATGTGCCACCTAAGGAAAGAAAGCCGAGTTTTCAGCTTGGGAAGCAGGGCCTCAGGTAAGTCTGCCAACAGAATGCCCTCCTTTATAGCCAGCTGAGGAATTCTGGCAAGGCTGAATCTACCCGCTTACAACGAAATGTTTCTCTTCAGAATAGCAGATGTTGCTACTAAACGCCACCAACTCCTCTCCCTGAGAATGCTGTTTCTGTGTACACTAGAGAAAGACACTATGGTCCACAGCTTAGAACGGGTCTTTTCCCAGTTGGTTTTATCCATTAAAGAGCCAGAAGGGCTGATCTCATGTAATCGGGCTGCACATCCGTGAACCCTTGGGGTAGGGCAGTTCTGAGCCAATGTGCCACCTAAGGAAAGAAAACAGAGTTTTCAGCCTGGGAAGCAGGGCCTCAAGTAAGTTAGACAACAGAGTGCCCTCCTTTATAGCCAGCTGAGAAAATGAGGAAAGGCTGAATCTACCCGCTTACAGCGAAATGTTTCTCTTCAGAATAGCAGATGTTTCTACTGAAGGCCAGCAGCTCCTCTCCCTCAGAGTGCTGTTTCTGTGTACACTAGAGAAAGACACTATGGTCCCCAGCTTAGAACGGGTCTTTTCCCAGTTGGTTTCCTCCATGAAAGAGTCAGAAAGGCTGATCTCAAAAAATCGGCCTGCACATCCCTGAATCCTTGGGGTAGGGGTGTTCTGAGCCAATGTGCCACCTAAGGAATGAAAGCAAAATTTTCAGCCTGGGAAGCAGGGGCTCAAGTAAGTCTGCCAACACAATGCCCTCCTTTAGAGCCAGCTGAGAAAATGTGGCCAGGCTGATCTACCCCCTTACAACGAAATGTTTCACTTCAGAATAGGAGATTTTGCTACCAAACGCCGGCAGCCCCTTTCCCTCAAAGTGCTGTTTCTGTGTAGACTAGGGAAAGACACCATGGTTCCCAGCTAGAAAGGCTCTTTTGACTGTTGGTTTCCTCCATGAAAAAGCCAGAAGTGCTGATCTCAACTAATCGGGCTGCACATCCCTGAATCGTAGGGGTAGGGGAGTTCTGAGCCAATGTGCCACATAAGGAATGAAAGCAAAATTTTTAGCCTGGGAAGCAGGGCTTCAAGTAAGTCTGCCATCAGAGTGCCCTCCTTTAGAGCCAGCTGAGAAAATGTGGCAAGGCTGAATATACCCGCTTACAACGAAATGTTTCACTTTAGATAAGGAGATTATGCTACCAAACGCCAGCAGCCCCTCTCCCTCACAGTCCTGTTTCTGTGTAGACTAGGGAAAGACAGCATGGTCCCCAGCTTACAACGGCTCTTTTCCCAGTTGGTTTTATCCATTAAAGAGCCAGAAGGGCTGATCTCTAGTAATCGCGCTGCACATCCGTGAACTCTTGGGGTAGGGCAGTTCTTAGCCAATGTGCCACCTAAGGAAAGGAAGCAGAGTTTTCAGCCTGGGAAGCAGGGCCTAAAGTAAGTCAGCCAACAGAGTGCCCTCCTTTATAGCTAGCTGAGAAAATGAGGCAAGGCTGAATCTACCCGCTTACAACGAAATGTTTCTCTTCCGAATAGCAGATGTTGCTACCAAACGCCAGCAGCTCCTCTCCCTCAGAGTGCTGTTTCTGTGTAGACTAGGGAAAGACACTATGGTGCACAGCTTAGAACGTGTCTTTTCCCAGTTGGTTTCCTCCATGAAAGAGCCAGAAAGGCTGATCTCAACTAATCGGCCTGCACATCCCTGAATCCCTGGGGTAGGGTAGTTCTGAGCCAACGTGCCACCTAAGGAATGAAAGCAAAATTTTCAGCCTGGGAAGCAGGGCCTCAAGTAAGTCTGCCAACAGAGTGCCCTCCTTTAGAGCCAGCTGAGAAAATGTGGCCAGGCTGATCTACCCGCTTACAACGAAATGTTTCACTTCAGAATAGGAGATTTTGCTACCAAACGCAAGCAGCCCCTTTCCCTCAAAGGGCTGTTTCTGGGTAGACTAGGGAAGGACACCATGGTCTCCAGCTTAGAACGGCTCTTTTCACTGTTGGTTTCCTCCATGAAAGACCCAGAGTTGCTGATCTCAACTAATGGGGCTGCACATCCCTGAATCCTAGGGGTAGGGTAGTTCTGAGCCAAAGTGCCACCTAAGGAATGACAGCCGAGTTTTCAGCCTGGGAAGCAGGGCCTCAAGTAAGTCTGCCAACAGAGTGCCCTCCTTTCGAGCCAGCTGAAAAAATGTGGCAAGGCTGAATCTACCCGCTTACAACGAAATGTTTCTCTTCAGATAAGGAGATTATTCTACCAAACGCCAGCAGAGCCACTCCCTCAGAGTCCTGTTTCTGTGTAGACTAGGGAAAGACAGCATTGTCCCCCGCTTACAACGGCTCTTTTACTAGTTGGTTTTATCCATGAAAGAGCCAGAAAGGCTGATCTCTAGTAATCGGGCTGCATATCCGTGAACTCTTGGGGTAGGGCAGTTCTGAGCCAATGTGCCACCTAAGGAAAGAAAGAAGAGTTTTCAGCCTGGTAAGCAGGGCCTCAAGTAAGTCAGCCAACAGAGTGCCCTCCTTTATAGGCAGTTGAGAAAATGAGGCAAGGCTGAATCTACCCGCTTACATCGAAATGTTTCTCTTCCGAATAGCAGATGTTTCTACCAAATGCGAGCAGCTCCTCTCCCTCAGAGTGCTGTTTCTGTGTACACTAGGGAAAGACACTATGGTCCGCAGCTTAGAACGGGTCTTTTCCCAGTTGGTTTCCTCCATGAAAGAGTCGGAAAGACTGATCTCAAAAAATCGGCCTGCACAACCCTGAATCCTTGGGGTAGGGAAGTTCTGAGCCAATGTGCCACCTAAGGAATGAGAGCAAAATTTTCAGCCTGGGAAGCAGGGCCTCAAGTAATTCCGCCAAGAGAGTGCCCTCTTTAAGAGCCAGCTGAGAAAATGTGGCCAGGCTGAATCTACCCACTTACAACGAAATGTTTCACTTCAGAATAGGAGATTTTCCTACCAAACGCCAGCAGCCCCTCTCCCTCAGAGTCCTGTTTCTGTGTAGACTAGGGAAAGACAGCATGGTCCCCAGCTTACAACGGCTCTTTTAACAGTTGGTTTTATCCATGAAAGAGCCAGAATGGCTGATCTCAAGTAATCGTGCTGCATATCCGTGAACCCTTGGGGTAGGGCAGTTCTGAGCCAATGTGCCACCTAAGGAAAGAAAGCAGAGTTTTCAGCCTGGGAAGCAGGGCCTCAAGTAAGTCAGCCAACAGAGTGCCCTCCTTTATAGCCAGCTGAGAAAATGAGGCAAGGCTGTATCTACCCACTTACAAGGAAATGTTTCTGTTCAGAATAGCAGATGTTGCTACCAAACGCCAGCAGCTCCTCTCCCTCAGAGTGCTGTTTCTGTGTAGACTAGGGAAAGACACTATGGTGCACAGCTTAGAACGTGTCTTTTCCCAGTTGGTTTCCTCCATGAAAGAGCCAGAAAGGCTGATCTCAACTAATCGGCCTGCACATCCCTGAATCCCTGGGGTAGGGTAGTTCTGAGCCAAAGTGCCACCTAAGGAATGAAAGCAAAATTTTCAGCCTGGGAAGCAGGGCCTCAGGTAAGTCTGCCAACAGAGTGCCCTCCTTTAGAGCCAGCTGAGAAAATGTGGCCAGGCTGATCTACCCGTTTACAACGAAAACAGCAGCCCCTCTCCCTCAGAGTCCTGTTTCTGTGTAGACTAGGGAAAGACACCATGGTTCCCAGCTAGAACGGCTCTTTTACCAGTTGGTTTTATCCAAGAAAGAGCCAGAAGGGCTGATCTCAACTAATCGGGCTGCACATCCCTGAATCCTAGGGGTAGGGCAGTTCTGAGCCAACGTGCCACCTAAAGAAAGAAAGCAGAGTTTTCAGCCTGGGAAGCAGGGCCTCAGGTAAGTCTGCCAACAGAGTGCCCTCCTTTATAGCCAGCTAAGAAATTCTGGCAAGGCTGAATCTACCCGCTTACAACGAAATATTTCACTTCAGAATAGGAGATTTTGCTACCAAACACCAGGAGCCCCTCTCCCTCAAAATGCTGTTACTGTGTAGACTAGGGAAAGACACCATGGTTCCCAGCTTAGAACGGCTCTTTTCACTGTTGGTTTCCCCCATGAAAGAGTCAGACGTGCTGATCTCAACGAATCGGGCTGCACATCCCTGAATCCTAGGGGTAGGGCAGTTCTGAGCCAATGTGCCACCTAAGGAAAGAAATCAGAGTTTTCACCCTGGGAAGCAGGGCCTCAGGTAAGTCTGCCAACAGAGTGCCCTCCTTTAGAGCCAGCTGAGAAAATGAGGAAAGGCTGAATCTACCCGCTTACAGCGAAATATTTCTCTTCAGAATAGCAGATGTTTCTACCAAAGTCCAGCAGCTCCTCTCTCTCAGAGTGCTGTTTCTGTGTACACTACGGAAACACACTATTGTCCCCAGCTTAGAACGGGTCTTTTCCCAGTTGCTTTCCTCCATGAAAGAGTCAGAAAGTCTGATCTCAAAAAATTGGCATGCACATCCCTCAATCCTTGGGGTAGGGGAGTTCTGAGCCAATGTGCCACCTAAGGAATGAAAGCAAAATTTTCAGCCTGGGAACCAGGGCCTCAAGTAAGTCTGCCAACAGAGTGCCCTCCTTTAGATCCAGCTGAGAAAATGTGGCCAGGCTGATCTACCCGCTTACAACGAAATATTTCACTTCAGAATAGGAGATTTTGCTACAAAACGCCAGCAGCCCCTTTCCCTCAAAGTGCTGTTTCTGTGTAGACTAGGGAAAGACACCATGGTTCCCAGCTAGCACGGCTGTTTTGACTGTTGGTTTCCTCCATGAAAGAGCCAGAAGTGCTGATCTCAACTAATCGGGCTGCACATCCCTGAATCGTAGTGGTAGGGCAGTTCTGAGCCAATGTGCCACCTAACGAAAGAAAGCAGAGTTTTCAGCCTGGGAAGCAGGGCCTCAAGTAAGTCTGCCAACAGAGTGCCCTCCTTTAGAGCCAGCTGAGAAAGTCTGGCAACGCTGAATCTACCCGCTTACAACGAAATGTTTCTCTTCAGAATAGCAGATGTTGCTACCAAACGCCAGCAGCTACTCTCCCTCAGAGTGCTGTTTCTGTGTACACTAGGAAAAGACACTATGGTCCGCAGCTTAGAACGGGTCTTTTCCCAGTTGGTTTCCTCCATGAAAGAGTCAGAATGGCTGATCTCAAAAAATCGGCCTGCACATCCCTGAATACTTGGGGTAGGGGAGTTCTGAACCAATGTGCCACCTAAGGAATGAAAGCAAAATTTTCAGCCTGGGAACCAGGGCCTCAAGTAAGTCTGCCAAAAGAGTGCCCTCTTTTAGAGCCAGCTGAGAAAATATGGCCAGGCTGAATCTTCCCGCTTACAACGAAATCTTTCACTTCATAGTAGGAGATTTTGTTAGCAAACTCCAGGAGCCCCTTTCCCTCAAAGTCCTGTTACTGGGTAGACTAGGGAAAGACACCATGGTCCCCAGCTTAGAACGGCTCTTTTCACTGTTGGTTTCCCCCATGAAAGAGCCAGACGTGCTGATCTCAAATAATCGGGCTGCACATCCCTGAATCCTAGGGGTAGGGCAGTTCTGAGCCAATGTGCCACCTAAGGAAAGAAAGCCGAGTTTTCAGCTTGGGAAGCAGGGCCTCAGGTAAGTCTGCCAACAGAATGCCCTCCTTTATAGCCAGCTGAGGAATTCTGGCAAGGCTGAATCTACCCGCTTACAACGAAATGTTTCTCTTCAGAATAGCAGATGTTGCTACTAAACGCCACCAACTCCTCTCCCTGAGAATGCTGTTTCTGTGTACACTAGGGAAAGACACTATGGTCCACAGCTTAGAACGGGTCTTTTCCCAGTTGGTTTTATCCATGAAAGAGCCAGAAGGGCTGATCTCATGTAATCGGGCTGCACATCCGTGAAACCTTGGGGTAGGGCAGTTCTGAGCCAATGTGCCACCTAAGGAAAGAAAGCAGAGTTTTCAGCCTGGGAAGCAGGGCCTCATGTAAGTTCGACAACAGAGTGCCCTCCTTTATAGCCAGCTGAGAAAATGAGGAAAGGCTGAATCTACCCGCTTACAGCGAAATGATTCTCTTCAGAATAGAAGATGTTTCTACTGAACGCCAGCAGCTCTTCTCCCTCAGAGTGCTGTTTCTGTGTACACTAGAGAAAGACACTATGGTCCCCAGCTTAGAACGGGTCTTTTCCTAGTTGGTTTCCTCCATGAAAGAGTCAGAAAGGCTGATCTCAAAAAATCGGCCTGCACATCCCTGAATCCTTGGGGTAGGGGAGTTCTGAGCCAATGTGCCACCTAAGGAATGAAAGCAAAATTTTCAGCCTGGGAAGCAGGGGCTCAAGTAATTCTGCCAACACAATGCCCTCCTTTAGAGCCAGCTGAGAAAATGTGGCCAGGCTGATCTACCCCCTTACAACGAAATGTTTCACTTCAGAATAGGAGATTTTGCTAAGAAACGCCGGCAGCCCCTTTCCCTCAAAGTGCTGTTTCTGTGTAGACTAGGGAAAGACACCATGGTTCCCAGCTAGAAAGGCTCTTTTGACTGTTGGTTTCCTCCATGAAAGAGCCAGAAGTGCTGATCTCAACTAATCGGGCTGCACGTCCCTGAATCGTAGGGGTAGGGCAGTTCTGAGCCAATGTGCCACCTACGGAAAGAAAGCAGAGTTTTCAGCCTGGGAAGCAGGGCCTCAAGTAAGTCTGCCAACAGAGTGCCCTCCTTTATAGCCAGCTGAGAAATTCTGGCAAGGCTGAATCTACCCGCTTACAACGAAATGTTTCTCTTCAGAATAGCAGATGCTTCTACCAAACGCCAGCAGCTCCTCTCCCTCAGAGTGCTGTTTCTGTGTAGACTAGGGAAAGACACTATGGACCACAGCTTAGCACGGGTCTTATCCCAGTTGGTTTCCTCCATGAAAGAGCCAGAAAGGCTGATCTCAACTAATCGGCCTGCACATCCCTGAATCCCTGGGGTAGGGTAGATCTGAGCCAATGTGCCACCTAAGGAATGAAAGCAAAATTTTCAGCCTGGGAAGCAGGGCCTCAAGTAAGTCAGCCAACAGAGTGCCCTCTTTTAGAGCCAGCTGAGAAAATGTGGCCAGGCTGAATCTACCCGCTTACAACGAAATGCTTCACTTCAGAATAGGAGATTTTGCTACCAAACGCCAGGAGCCCCTTTCCCTCAAAGTGCTGTTTCTCTGTAGACTATGGAAACACACCATGGTTCCCAGCTTAGAACGGTTCTTTTCACTGTTGGTTTCCTCCATGAAAGAGCCAGAAGTGCTGATCTCAACTAATCGGGCTGCACATCCCTGAATCGTAGGGGTAGGGCAGTTCTGAGCCAATGTGCCACCTACGGAAAGAAAGCAGAGTTTTCAGCCTGGGAAGCAGGGCCTCAAGTAAGTCTGCCAACAGAGTGCCCTCCTTTATAGCCAGCTGAGAAATTCTGGCAAGGCTGAATCTACCCGCTTACAACGAAATGTTTCTCTTCAGAATAGCAGATGCTGCTACCAAACGCCAGCAGCTCCTCTCCCTCAGAGTGCTGTTTCTGTGTAGACTAGGGAAAGACACTATGGACCACAGCTTAGCACGGGTCTTATCCCAGTTGGTTTCCTCCATGAAAGAGCCAGAAAGGCTGATCTCAACTAATCGGCCTGCACATCCCTGAATCCCTGGGGTAGGGTAGTTCTGAGCCAAAGTGCCACCTAAGGAATGAAAGCAAAATTTTCAGCCTGGGAAGCAGGGCCTCAAGTAAGTCAGCCAACAGAGTGCCCTCTTTTAGAGCCAGCTGAGAAAATGTGGCCAGGCTGAATCTACCCGCTTACAACGAAATGTTTCACTTCAGAATAGGAGATTTTGCTACCAAACGCCAGGAGCCCCTTTCCCTCAAAGTGCTGTTTCTCTGTAGACTAGGGAAACACACCATGGTTCCCAGCTTAGAACGGTTCTTTTCACTGTTGGTTTCCTCCATGAAAGAGCCAGAAGTGCTGATCTCAACGAATCGGGCTGCACATCCCTGAATCCTAGGGGTAGGGCAGTTCTGAGCCAAAGTGCCACCTAAGGAAAGAAAGCAGACTTTTCAGCCTGGGAAGCAGGGCCTCAAGTAAGTCTTCCAACAGAGTGCCCTCCTTTGTAGCCAGCTGAGAAATTCTGGCAAGGCTGAATCTACCCCTTACAATGAAATGTTTCACTTTAGAAAAGGAGACTATGCTACCAAACGCCAGCAGCCCCTCTCCTTCAGAATCCTGTTTCTCTTTAGACTAGGGAAAGACAGCATGGTCCCCAGCTTACAACGGCTCTTTTCCCAGTTGGTTTCCTCCATAACAGAGCCAGAAGGGCTGATCTCAAGTAATCGGGCTGCACATCCGTGAACCCTTGCGGTAGGGCAGTTCTGAGCCAATGTGCCACCTAAGGAAAGAAAGCAGAGTTTTCAGCCTGGGAAGCAGGGCCTAAAGTAAGTCAGCCAACAGAGTGCCCTCCTTTATAGCTAGCTGAGAAAATGAGGCAAGGCTGAATCTACCCGCTTACCACGAAATGTTTCTCTTCCGAATAGCAGATGTTGCTACCAAACGCCAGCAGCTCCTCTCCCTCAGAGTGCTGTTTCTGTGTAGACTAGGGAAAGACACTATGGTGCACAGCTTAGAACGTGTCTTTTCCCAGTTGGTTTCCTCCATGAAAGAGCCAGAAAGGCTGATCTCAACTAATCGGCCTGCACATCCCTGAATCCCTGGGGTAGGGTAGTTCTGAGCCAAAGTGCCACCTAAGGAATGAAAGCAAAATTTTCAGCCTGGGAAGCAGGGCCTCAAGTAAGTCTGCCAACAGAGTGCCCTCCTTTAGAGCCAGCTGAGAAAATGTGGCCAGGCTGATCTACCCGCTTACAACGAAATGTTTCACTTCAGAATAGGAGATTTTGCTACCAAACGCAAGCAGCCCCTTTCCCTCAAAGGGCTGTTTCTGGGTAGACTAGGGAAGGACACCATGGTCTCCAGCTTAGAACGGCTCTTTTCACTGTTGGTTTCCTCCATGAAAGACCCAGAGTTGCTGATCTCAACTAATGGGGCTGCACATCCCTGAATCCTAGGGGTAGGGTAGTTCTGAGCCAAAGTGCCACCTAAGGAATGACAGCCGAGTTTTCAGCCTGGGAAGCAGGGCCTCAAGTAAGTCTGCCAACAGAGTGCCCTCCTTTCAAGCCAGCTGAGAAAATGTGGCAAGGCTGAATCTACCCGCTTACAACGAAATGTTTCTCTTCAGATAAGGAGATTATTCTACCAAACGCCAGCAGAGCCACTCCCTCAGAGTCCTGTTTCTGTGTAGACTAGGGAAAGACAGCATTGTCCCCCGCTTACAACGGCTCTTTTACCAGTTGGTTTTATCCATGAAAGAGCCAGAAAGGCTGATCTCTAGTAATCGGGCTGCACATCCGTGAACTCTTGGGGTAGGGCAGTTCTGAGCCAATGTGCCACCTAAGGAAAGAAAGGAGAGTTTTCAGCCTGGTGAGCAGGGCCTCAAGTAACTCAGCCAACAGAGTGCCCTCCTTTATAGGCAGTTGAGAAAATGAGGCAAGGCTGAATCTACCCGCTTACAACGAAATGTTTCTCTTCCGAATAGCAGATGTTTCTACCAAATGCGAGCAACTCCTCTCCCTCAGAGTGCTGTTTCTGTGTACACTAGGGAAAGACACTATGGTCCGCAGCTTAGAACGGGTCTTTTCCCAGTTGGTTTCCTCCATGAAAGAGTCAGAAAGGCTGATCTCAAAAAATCGGCCTGCACATCCCTGAATCCTAGGGGTAGGGGAGTTCTGAGCCAATGTGCCACCTAAGGAATGAAAGCAAAATTTTCAGCCTGGGAAGCAGGGCCTCAAGTAAGTCTGCCAACAGAGTGCCCTCCTTTAGAGCCAGCTGAGAAAATGTGGCCAGGCTGATCTACCCGTTTACAACAAAAACAGCAGCCCCTCTCCCTCAGAGTCCTGTTTCTGTGTAGACTAGGGAAAGACACCATGGTTCCCAGCTAGAACGGCTCTTTTACCAGTTGGTTTTATTCAAGAAAGAGCCAGAAGGGCTGATCTCAACTAATCGGGCTGCACATCCCTGAATCGTAGGGGTAGGGCAGTTCTGAGCCAACGTGCCACCTAAAGAAAGAAAGCAGAGTTTTCAGCCTGGGAAGCAGGGCCTCAGGTAAGTCTGCCAACAGAGTGCCCTCCTTTATAGCCAGCTAAGAAATTCTGGCAAGGCTGAATCTACCCGCTTACAACGAAATATTTCACTTCAGAATAGGAGATTTTGCTACCAAACACCAGGAGCCCCTTTCCCTCAAAATGCTCTTACTGTGTAGACTAGGGAAAGACACCATGGTTCCCAGCTTAGAACGGCTCTTTTCACTGTGGGTTTCCTCCATGAAAGAGCCAGAAGTGCTGATCTCAACGAATCGGGCTGCACATCCCTGAATCCTAGGGGTAGGGCAGTTCTGAGCCAAAGTGCCACCTAAGGAAAGAAAGCAGAGTTTTCAGCCTGGGAAGCAGGGCCTCAAGTAAGTCTGCCAACAGAGTGCCCTCCTTTATAGCCAGCTGAGGAATTCTGGCAAGGCTGAATCTAACCGCTTACAACGAAATGTTTCACTTTAGAAAAGGAGATTATGCTACCAAACGCCAGCAGCCCCTCTCCTTCAGAATCCTGTTTCTCTTTAGACTAGGGAAAGACAGCATGGTCCCCAGCTTACAACGGCTCTTTTCCCAGTTGGGTTCCTCCATAAAAGAGCCAGAAGGGCTGATCTCAAGTAATCGAGCTGCACATCCGTGAACCCTTGGGGTAGGGCAGTTCTGAGCCAAAGTGCCACCTAAGGAAAGAAAGCAGAGTTTTCAGCCTGGGAAGCAGGGCCTCAAGTAAGTCTGCCATCAGAGTGCCCTCCTTTAGAGCCAGCTGAGAAAATGTGGCAAGGCTTAATATACCCGCTTACAACGAAATGTTTCACTTCAGGTAAGGAGATTATGCTACCAAACGCCAGCAGCCCCTCTCCCTCAGAGTCCTGTTTCTGTGTAGACTAGGTAAAGACACCATGGTTCCCAGCTAGAACGGCTCTTTTACCAGTTGGTTTTATCCAAAAAAGAGCCAGAAGGGCTGATCTCAACTAATCGGGCTGCACATCCCTGAATCGTAGGGGTAGGGCAGTTCTGAGCCAATGTGCCACCTAAGGAAAGAAAGCAGAGTTTTCAGCCTGGGAAGCAGGGCCTCAAGTAAGTCTGCCAACAGAGTGCCCTCCTTTAGAGCCAGCTGAGAAAATGTGGCCAGGCTGATCTACCCGCTTACAACGAAATGTTTCACTTCAGAATAGGAGATTTTGCTACCAAACGCAAGCAGCCCCTTTCCCTCAAAGGGCTGTTTCTGGGTAGACTAGGGAAGGACACCATGGTCTCCAGCTTAGAACGGCTCTTTTCACTGTTGGTTTCCTCCATGAAAGACCCAGAGTTGCTGATCTCAACTAATGGGGCTGCACATCCCTGAATCCTAGGGGTAGGGTAGTTCTGAGCCAAAGTGCCACCTAAGGAATGACAGCCGTGTTTTCAGCCTGGGAAGCAGGGCCTCAAGTAAGTCTGCCAACAGAGTGCCCTCCTTTCGAGCCAGCTGAGAAAATGTGGCAAGGCTGAATCTACCCGCTTACAACGAAATGTTTCTCTTCAGATAAGGAGATTATTCTACCAAACGCCAGCAGAGCCACTCCCTCAGAGTCCTGTTTCTGTGTAGACTAGGGAAAGACAGCATTGTCCCCCGCTTACAACGGCTCTTTTACTAGTTGGTTTTATCCATGAAAGAGCCAGAAAGGCTGATCTCTAGTAATCGGGCTGCACATCCGTGAACTCTTGGGGTAGGGCAGTTCTGAGCCAATGTGCCACCTAAGGAAAGAAAGGAGAGTTTTCAGCCTGGTAAGCAGGGCCTCAAGTAAGTCAGCCAACAGAGTGCCCTCCTTTATAGGCAGTTGAGAAAATGAGGCAAGGCTGAATCTACCCGCTTACAACGAAATGTTTCTCTTCCGAATAGCAGATGTTTCTACCAAATGCGAGCAACTCCTCTCCCTCAGAGTGCTGTTTCTGTGTACACTAGGGAAAGACACTATGGTCCGCAGCTTAGAACGGGTCTTTTCCCAGTTGGTTTCCTCCATGAAAGAGTCAGAAAGACTGATCTCAAAAAATCGGCCTGCACAACCCTGAATCCTTGGAGTAGGGAAGTTCTGAGCCAATGTGCCACCTAAGGAATGAGAGCAAAATTTTCAGCCTGGGAAGCAGGGCCTCAAGTAATTCCGCCAAGAGAGTGCCCTCTTTAAGAGCCAGCTGAGAAAATGTGGCCAGGCTGAATCTACCCACTTACAACGAAATGTTTCACTTCAGAATAGGAGATTTTTCTACCAAACGCCAGCAGCCCCTCTCCCTCAGAGTCCTGTTTCTGTGTAGACTAGGGAAAGACAGCATGGTCCCCAGCTTACAACGGCTCTTTTAACAGTTGGTTTTATCCATGAAAGAGCCAGAATGGCTGATCTCAAGTAATCGTGCTGCATATCCGTGAACCCTTGGGGTAGGGCAGTTCTGAGCCAATGTGCCACCTAAGGAAAGAAAGCAGAGTTTTCAGCCTGGGAAGCAGGGCCTCAAGTAAGTCAGCCAACAGAGTGCCCTCCTTTATAGCCAGCTGAGAAAATGTGGCAAGGCTGAATATACCCGCTTACAACGAAATGTTTCTCTTCCGAATAGCAGATGTTTCTACCAAATGCGAGCAGCTCCTCTCCCTCAGAGTGCTGTTTCTGTGTACACTAGGGAAAGACACTATGGTCCGCAGCTTAGAACGGGTCTTTTCCCAGTTGGTTTCCTCCATGAAAGAGTCAGAAAGATTGATCTCAAAAAATCGGCCTGCACAACCCTGAATCCTTGGGGTAGGGAAGTTCTGAGTCAATGTGCCACCTAAGGAATGAGAGCCAAATTTTCAGCCTGGGAAGCAGGGCCTCAAGTAAGTCAGCCAACAGAGTGCCCTCTTTTAGAGCCAGCTGAGAAAATGTGGCCAGGCTGAATGTACCCGCTTACAACGAAATGTTTCACTTCAGAATAGGAGATTTTGCTACCAAACGCCAGGAGCCCCTTTCCCTCAAAGTGCTGTTTCTCTGTAGACTAGGGAAACACACCAGGGTTCCCAGCTTAGAACGGTTCTTTTCACTGTTGGTTTCCTCCATGAAAGAGCCAGAAGTGCTGATCTCAACGAATCGGGCTGCACATCCCTGAATCCTAGGGGTAGGGCAGTTCTGAGCCAAAGTGCCACCTAAGGAAAGAAAGCAGACTTTTCAGCCTGGTAAGCAGGGCCTCAAGTAAGTCTTCCAACAGAGTGCCCTCCTTTGTAGCCAGCTGAGAAATTCTGGCAAGGCTGAATCTACCCCCTTACAATGAAATGTTTCACTTTAGAAAAGGAGACTATGCTACCAAACGCCAGCAGCCCCTCTCCTTCAGAATCCTGTTTCTCTTTAGACTAGGGAAAGACAGCATGGTCCCCAGCTTACAACGGCTCTTTTCCCAGTTGGTTTCCTCCATAACAGAGCCAGAAGGGCTGATCTCAAGTAATCGGGCTGCACATCCGTGAACCCTTGCGGTAGGGCAGTTCTGAGCCAATGTGCCACCTAAGGAAAGAAAGCAGAGTTTTCAGCCTGGGAAGCAGGGCCTAAAGTAAGTCAGCCAACAGAGTGCCCTCCTTTATAGCTAGCTGAGAAAATGAGGCAAGGCTGAATCTACCCGCTTACCACGAAATGTTTCTCTTCCGAATAGCAGATGTTGCTACCAAACGCCAGCAGCTCCTCTCCCTCAGAGTGCTGTTTCTGTGTAGACTAGGGAAAGACACTATGGTGCACAGCTTAGAACGTGTCTTTTCCCAGTTGGTTTCCTCCATGAAAGAGCCAGAAAGGCTGATCTCAACTAATCGGCCTGCACATCCCTGAATCCCTGGGGTAGGGTAGTTCTGAGCCAAAGTGCCACCTAAGGAATGAAAGCAAAATTTTCAGCCTGGGAAGCAGGGCCTCAAGTAAGTCTGCCAACAGAGTGCCCTCCTTTAGAGCCAGCTGAGAAAATGTGGCCAGGCTGATCTACCCGCTTACAGCGAAATGTTTCACTTCAGAATAGGAGATTTTGCTACCAAACGCAAGCAGCCCCTTTCCCTCAAAGGGCTGTTTCTGGGTAGACTAGGGAAGGACACCATGGTCTCCAGCTTAGAACGGCTCTTTTCACTGTTTGTTTCCTCCATGAAAGACCCAGAGTTGCTGCTCTCAACTAATGGGGCTGCACATCCCTGAATCCTAGGGGTAGGGTAGTTCTGAGCCAAAGTGCCACCTAAGGAATGACAGCCGAGTTTTCAGCCTGGGAAGCAGGGCCTCAAGTAAGTCTGCCAACAGAGTGCCCTCCTTTAGATCCAGCTGAGAAAATGTGGCCAGGCTGATCTACCCGCTTACAACGAAATATTTCACTTCAGAATAGGAGATTTTGCTACCAAACGCCAGCAGCCCCTTTCCCTCAAAGTGCTGTTTTTGTGTAGACTAGGGAAAGACACCATGGTTCCCAGCTAGCACGGCTGTTTTGACTGTTGGTTTCCTCCCTGAAAGAGCCAGAAGTGCTGATCTCAACTAATCGGGCTGAACATCCCTATATCCTAGGGGTAGGGCAGTTCTGAGCCAACGTGCCACCTAAAGAAAGAAAGCAGAGTTTTCAGCTTGGGAAGCAGGGCCTTAGGTAACTCTGCCAACAGAATGCCCTCCTTTATAGCCAGCTGAGGAATTCTGGCAAGGCTGAATCTACCCACTTACAACGAAATGTTTCTCTTCAGAATAGCAGATGTTGCTACTAAACGCCACCAACTCCTCTCCCTGAGAATGCTGTTTCTGTGTACACTAGGGAAAGACACTATGATCCACAGCTTAGAACGGGTCTTTTCCCAGTTGGTTTTATCCATGAAAGAGCCAGAAGGGCTGATCTCATGTAATCGGGCTGCACATCCGTGAACCCTTGGGGTAGGGCAGTTCTGAGCCAATGTGCCACCTAAGGCAAGAAAGCAGAGTTTTCAGCCTGGGAAACAGGGCCTCAAGTAAGTTAGACAACAGAGTGCCCTCCTTTATAGCCAGCTGAGAAAATGAGGAAAGGCTGAATCTGCCCGCTTACAGCGAAATGTTTCTCTTCAGAATAGCAGATGTTTCTACTGAACGCCAGCAGCTCCTCTCCCTCAGAGTGCTGTTTCTGTGTACACTAGAGAAAGACACTATGGTCCCCAGCTTAGAACGGGTCTTTTCCCAGTTGGTTTCCTCCATGAAAGAGTCAGAAAGGGTGATCTCAACGAATCGGGCTGCACATCCCTGAATCCTAGGGGTAGGGCAGTTCTGAGCCAAAGTGCCACCTAAGGAAAGAAAGCAGACTTTTCAGCCTGGGAAGCAGGGCCTCAAGTAAGTCTTCCAACAGAGTGCTCTCCTTTGTAGCCAGCTGAGAAATTCTGGCAAGGCTGAATCTACCCCCTTACAATGAAATGTTTCACTTTAGAAAAGGAGACTATGCTACCAAACGGCAGCAGCCCCTCTCCTTCAGAATCCTGTTTCTCTTTAGACTAGGGAAAGACAGCATGGTCCCCAGCTTACAACGGCTCTTTTCCCAGTTGGTTTCCTCCATAACAGAGCCAGAAGGGCTGATCTCAAGTAATCGGGCTGCACATCCGTGAACCCTTGCGGTAGGGCAGTTCTGAGCCAATGTGCCACCTAAGGAAAGAAAGCAGAGTTTTCAGCCTGGGAAGCAGGGCCTAAAGTAAGTCAGCCAACAGAGTGCCCTCCTTTATAGGTAGCTGAGAAAATGAGGCAAGGCTGAATCTACCCGCTTACCACGAAATGTTTCTCTTCCGAATAGCAGTTGTTGCTACCAAACGCCAGCAGCTCCTCTCCCTCAGAGTGCTGTTTCTGTGTAGACTAGGGAAAGACACTATGGTGCACAGCTTAGAACGTGTCTTTTCCCAGTTGGTTTCCTCCATGAAAGAGCCAGAAAGGCTGATCTCAACTAATCGGCCTGCACATCCCTGAATCCCTGGGGTAGGGTAGTTCTGAGCCAAAGTGCCACCTAAGGAATGAAAGCAAAATTTTCAGCCTGGGAAGCAGGGCCTCAAGTAAGTCTGCCAACAGAGTGCCCTCCTTTAGAGCCAGCTGAGAAAATGTGGCCAGGCTGAATCTACCCGCTTACAACGAAATGTTTCACTTCAGAATAGGAGATTTTGCTACCAAACACCAGGAGCCCCTTTCCCTCAAAGGGCTGTTTCTGTGTAGACTAGGGAAAGACACCATGGTCTCCAGCTTAGAACGGCTCTTTTCACTGCTGGTTTCCTCCATGAAAGAGCCAGAAGTGATGATCTGAACTAATGGGGAGGCACATCCCTGAATCCTAGGGGTAGGGTAGTTCTGAGCCAAAGTGCCACCTAAGGAATGAAAGCAGAGTTTTCTGCCTGGGAAGCAGGGCCTCAAGTAAGTCTGCCAAGAGAGTGCCCTCCTTTAGAGCCAGCAGAGAAAATGTGGCAAGGCTGAATCTACCCGCTTACAACGAAATGTTTTTCTTCAGATAAGGATATTTTGCTACCAAACGCCAGCAGAGCCACTCCTTCAGAGTGCTGTTTCTGTGTAGACTAGGGAAAGACAGCATGGTCCCCAGCTTACAACGGCTCTTTTACCAGTTGGTTTTATCCATGAAAGAGCCAGAAGGGCTGATCTCTAGTAAGCGGGCTGCACATTCGTGATCTCTTGGGGTAGGGCAGTTCTGAGCAAATGTGCCACGTAAGGAAAGAAAGCAGAGTTTTCAGCCTGGGAAGCAGGGCCTCAAGTAAGTCAGCCAACAGAGTGCCCTCCTTTATAGCCAGTTGAGAAAATGAGGAAAGGCTGAATCTACCCGCTTACAGCGAAATATTTCTCTTCAGAATAGCAGATGTTTCTACCAAAGGCCAGCACTCCTCTCCCTCAGAGTGCTGTTTCTGTGTACACTACGGAAACACACTATGGTCCCCAGCGTAGAACGGGTCTTTTCCCAGTTCGTTTCCTCCATGAAAGAGTCAGAAAGGCTGATCTCAAAAAATCGGCCTGCACATCCCTGAATCCTTGGGGTAGGGGAGTTCTGAACCAATGTGCCACCTAAGGAATGAAAGCAAAATTTTCAGCCTGGGAACCAGGGCCTCAAGTAAGTCTGCCAAAAGAGTGCCGTCTTTTAGAGCCAGCTGAGAAAATATGGCCATGCTGAATCTACCCGCTTACAACGAAATGTTTCACTTCAGAGTAGGAGATTTTGCTACCAAACACCAGGAACCCCTTTCCCTCAAAATGCTGTTACTGTGTAGACTAGGGAAAGACACCATGGTTCCCAGCTTAGAACGGCTCTTTTCACTGTTGGTTTCCCCCATGAAAGAGTCAGACGTGCTGATCTCAACGAATCGGGCTGCACATCCCTGAATCCTAGGGGTAGGGCAGTTCTGAGCCAATGTGCCACCTAAGGAAAGAAATCAGAGTTTTCACCCTGGGAAGCAGGGCCTCAGGTAAGTCTACCAACAGAGTGCCCTCCTTTATAGCCAGCTGAGAAATTCTGGCAAGGCTGAATCTACCCGCTTACAACGAAATGTTTCACTTTAGAAAAGGAGATTATGCTACCAAAGGCCAGCAGCCCCTCTCCTTCAGAATCCTGTTTCTCTTTATACTAGGGAAAGACAGCATGGTCCCCAGCTTACAATGGCTCTTTTCCCAGTTAGTTTCCTCCATAAAAGAGCCAGAAGGGCTGATCTAAAGTAATCGGGCTGCACATCCGTGAACCCTTGGGGTAGGGCAGTTCTGAGCCAAAGTGCCACCTAAGGAAAGAAAGCAGAGTTTTCAGCCTGGGAAGCAGGGCCTCAAGTAAGTCTGCCAACAGAGTGCCCTCCTTTATAGCCAGCTGAGAAAATGAGGAAAGGCTGAATCTACCCGCTTACAGCGAAATATTTCTCTTCAGAATAGCAGATGTTTCTACCAAAGGCCAGCAGCTCCTCTCCCTCAGAGTGCTGTTTCTGTGTACACTACGGAAACACACTATGGTCCCCAGCGTAGAACGGGTCTTTTCCCAGTTGCTTTCCTCCATGAAAGAGTCAGAAAGTCTGATCTCAAAAAATTGGCATGCACATCCCTGAATCCTTGGGGTAGGGGAGTTCTGAGCCAATGTGCCACCTAAGGAAAGAAAGCAGAGTTTTCAGCCTGGAAGCAGGGCCTCAAGTAAGTCTGCCAACAGAGTGCCCTCCTTTAGAGCCAGCTGAGAAAATGTGGCAAGACTGAATCTACCCG